>NW_017670474.1:470087-473506 GCF_001879085.1 Nicotiana attenuata | reverse complement strand
TGTAGACATGTGATTTTTGACCCTCCCCAAGATTTTTCATATTTTAGCATGTAAATATTTAATTTAGGCCTAATAGCGCTATTTCAATTAATTTTGACGCTTTTACTTTATTTTATTACAAGAAAATAAAAATTATAAAAAATATTTTAGTTTATGCATTTTTCATAAATTCAAAAAAAAAACACATAAATAGTACTTTATTTTTATCTTTATATAATTTCGAAAACACAAAAATAGTTTCATGTCTAGTTTAATTAATTAGGATTAACTTTGGCATTGTGTAGTATTTCTATCTTATTTATTTTTTTTTTTAAAAAAAAGTCATTGTGTAGTCGAGGATAGGAAATCTTTTAATAACAGAAATAGAAGCTTCTAGGAGGCTTGGATGGGGTCATCTTTGAAATTTTTGAATTGCATTGGCTTTTACTTGGGCACCAAGTCACAAAATGAGGGACTAAAGGGCAAAAACAAAATGTGAGGATGCCCTTGCCTATAAAAGGCATCAAAAACTCCATCTTCTTCTTGGGGTGAACACCAAAACAGAGGAGAAACCCTTCATCCCTCTCCATTTTTGTTTCCAACCATAACACACCTAGAGACCTAGCAAGCTACCACCATCAGCCGTGAATAAAGGGAGCGCCGTTTGCTTCTTCTTCTAAAAAAAATCCCAGCAGCAAGACACCATAAAAAGACAATACAAAAACAAAAACAAAATTCCAATCAACCGTCCTCCAATGAAAAACACGAGTACCATTATTGATATAGCTATTGGAATTTAGGAATGCAAGAACAATGAGGCAGGTTCAGTTTTAGAAGCTGAGATTCGTTCCCTTTGTAGTGCTTCAAGGGAAATCTTCCTTCAGCAGCCTAATCTTCTTGAACTTGAACCCCTCACCAAGGTCTGTGAGGAGGTCTTCGTTGAGTCGCAAGTCGAGGTGTCCAGTTGGAGGTTTTTCGATCAGCGAACATCGCAGTTGATTTTCATTTCCGAAGCCGAAATTGTTGACTTTTTCTGTACGCAGTAAGGTTAGAATTTTATTAATAACTTTAGATCTTTATTTCATCCATGGCTTGATGATTAATGTGTTGAGCTCACGTTGTTTGTGCACTATTTACGTGTTTATGGGGACGATTCAGTCTTGGCGTGAAAATTATCATGAAATTATACTGACTTTCAGTTTATCTTTAGTAACTCATAACTGCAATTGAGTGATAATAGTTATAGCTTTAGGCTCCATTTATGTGTTTCTATTATTTATTAAATAAATTAGTTGAACAAGGTTTCATTGTAATTGAATCCAATTTAGAATTCTGGAAAGTTGGTTCAGTGTTTGTTTGATGGGTCACCGTATAGTTTTTTGTGTAAAATAAAGTTTTGTCATGTCTGTTGGTTTAAAGTTTTAGCCATAGCATATTTTGTTTCCTTTAGTCCATAAATAAAAGTTTTTTTCTGCTCTTAGTTAATTTGCTTGAAATAATTTAGTTATTTTTAGTAGTTTAGTTTTATAGGAAATGTAGTTCCATGAATAGCTGAGACGTGAATCTTTCATGTATTAGTTTAACTTAATTTGGAAAAAGCTCCAAAATTTCAGAATGATTCCTACATCTGTTGCTAAGTTACATGATATAACTAAATTGACTACTCTTATTTAGTTTCTTTGGTTGCCTCACTCTCAAATATTAAATACAATTGTGATTGTGTATACGTTCGCGTAACATAATTGCGATTCTAAAAACCAATTCGGAGTATGCGTTCGCGCAACTTCGATCAAACTCTCTTAATAATAATAAAGCGTTACTAATTGTGGACACGTTCGCGTGACATAATTTTTGACGCGCCAAACAAATGGGTACACGTACGCGTGACCCGTTTCAAGATAATTTTCTTATTTTAAAAGCGGTCAAAGGTAAATACACATAGGTTCTAAAATCAGTAATTAGACAATTTTAGTAAGCCAAGTATGATCAAAGCGACCGTGCTAGAACCACGAAACTCGGGAGTGCCTAACACCTTCTCCCGGGTTAACAGAATTCCTTACCTGGATTTTTGGTTCGCAGACGTAAACAGAGTCAAACCTTTTCCTCGATTCGGGATTTTAAACCGGTGACTTGGGACACCATAAATCTCCCAAGTGGCGACTCTGAATTTTTGATAACATAATCTCGTTTCGATTGTCACTTCAAGTTGGAAATAACTCCCTTTATTATACCCTTTCGGGGGTGTAGTAAGAAAAAAAGGAGGTGTGACAGGGACATGTTAAGTGAACAATTTGAACAAAATTGAAACAATTCTGAAACCCTAACTCAGTGCCTTAAATTAGCACCCTTCGCGGACCACGGTCACTTTTATGCGGTTCGCGGTGCTTATGCTTTAAATGTTGACCTGTGCCAGCGCGGCCGCATTGCACTTTGTGCGGGCGCTGACCCACCGCGACCATTTTGTGCGGGCCGCGGTGGTGAGATTCAGAGAGCTAAGTTTGGGGTCTCTAAACCTGTGCGGACCGCGGTCATTTCTGTGCGGTCCACGGTGGCTTCAGTGCGGCCACACTGCCATTTTGTGCGGTCCGCACTGGCTAGTTCCTGCAACTGTGTCTGCAACTGTTTGCTTCTGTTCTATAATTCATTTTCCACAACTGATTTACTACCTCTGCTGATACTAACAAAGCTAGATGTGTGTGCTTGCAGACAATGGTTAGACAACAAGGAGGCAAAGGAACAAAAACAACCCGGGAGAGGTGATTCCTCCCGAGGGGGCAAAGGAAAGAGAGTAGTCAAACTCACTCCCCAAGCTCGGAAAAACATAAAACAGACCCGCAAGCTGATAAAAGCCACAGATAGAGCTGCTTCCCATTCCTCGGGGAGTGAGTATGTGCCCTCTCAAGACATCTCCTCAGACTCAATCCCAACTCATATAGTCACCAACCTCCAATTGACTGATGATACCCCACCTCCATCACCCACTATTCGAAGGCCAGTTAATGTCGTTTCTGATTCATCTGAGGGTCGGAAGTAGGTAGTGGGGACGACTCCACCTCCCCCACAGCTTCATTATCTGGGGAGAGTGCAGGCGGAGATGAGGAGGAGGTACAGGGTGCTGAAGGTGGTGAGCCTCAGGTCGGAGGCGTTGCTCGAACTAGAAAACCTGAGGAGTGGGAGGATAGATTTGTGAGCCAAGTTGCATATCATAAGTTTAGGGAGTGGTGGCCGGTGAGACATTTGATACCGGAGAGGAGCTTTATTGACAATGACCTACTTCCCCACAACCCTAACGTGCAGAGGGAATTTAGAACTAGAGTGGACTGAAAATTTTTTATGGAGAAGTGTATTGATGCAAATGAACATATGGTCAGAGAATTCTATTGTAATGTGGCCCACATCGTCAAGGGTTCCAAAGTGACCAAGGTTCGAAACAAAAAGGG
>NW_017670474.1:458950-470019 GCF_001879085.1 Nicotiana attenuata | reverse complement strand
AGTGTTGGTTTAAGTTTTCTCATAACGGTGTGGATTTTATTATCGGAGTTTGGGCATGACATACACCCAGGATCACTGCATTCAGGAGCTGCTCGAGGAGCCATTTTAGGTTTTTGAGTCAATTATTCATGTTTTACTTTTTAGTCCTGTATAGTGGCATTCAGTCTTTTAGGTGATGTCAGAGTTTGTAATAAGTCTAGTCGAGTTTGCCTAGTCTTTTGTTATTCTCATTTGTATTTGGAGATGTGTTACAAGTCAAAAGATCCAAAACAAAAGAGAAATTTTTTTTGTGTTTTTATATTTTCGTTATAGGGTTTCTTTAGAATACCAATTTTAGAAATGAAAAAAAATATTCCTTTGAGGTGGTTTTTTTTTCTTTAGGCAATTAATATCAAAATAAAAAGTGCTTTTATATTTCCTTTAGTATATTAAGACTAAAATTCAGAAAAAAGGGAATTTTCTTTTAGTACCTTTTTAAAGAGTTTTCTTTAAGGTTTTAATTTCAAAAATCCAAAAAGATTTTCTTGTGAGGTTCTTCTTTGGGAAATTAATGAAGAAAAAAAAATTCTTTTATTTTCATTAGAACTTTAGGACATTGTACATAGAAGAAAAAGGAAACATACTTTACTTCCTTCCTAAAAAAAAAAAATCAAAAATATTTTTCCTCTTCTAGGGTTTTTCCTTAATAGAGTATTTGTTTCAAAAGGATAACTTCTCTTACTTCTCTTTTCTCATTAGATAGTCATCAAGGTAAAAGAAAAAGAAAAAGGAAAAAAAGAAGAGAATGTCAGTTTGTTTACTTTACTCCTGAAATCCCAGAACTACGCTCGGTCTAATTCATGCGGGGTCATGATACGTAGGCAATCTCCATAGGATTCGACCATAAGCAAAAGAAAGAAAAAGAGTGATTAAAAAAAAGAAGAAAGAAAAAGAAAAAAGAAAAAGAGGAAAAGAAAAAGAGAGGAAAATAGGAGAGAAAAGAAAAGAGAAGAGAGAAAATAAGAAATCGTGAGAAGAAAACAATGGAAAAAAGAGAGAAGGGAAAATAAGAGAGAAAAGCAAAAGAAAAGAGGGAAAGGCAAGAGACCAACAATGAAAACCAAAAGGGAATAATGAGAGAAAAGTCATGAGGAATACAGAAAAGGAAAGCCGGGATGACGCATGCAATCCAAGCAAAATCATAATAGGAACTATTAACTGCCTAGGTGCATTCATTCTCCAAATGTGCGGGTACCAATGTGTTAAATGCCCTAACGCTAACGTGATGGTTTTATTTTGTCATGTAGTTCCAGCAAGGTAGTTGGTTTGTGGTTTTAAAGTGGTAACTCGGCGTCACAACACAAGGACAAGAGGTAATGGCAAACAACAAGAGAACTGAGTTGGTTGATACCGGTGTTCGACAACAGTTGGTGGAACGGGATAATGGGTTGGTTGAAGAGGTGCGGATGCTGAGACAACACATGACAGACATGTATCAAACCTGGATGACTGAAAAGGCGCCACCCCCGCCACCACCAATTTTCCCGGACACCACCCTTACCCAAACTCCCAACATAATACCAGATGATCCTCCATATTCTCCAGATACACCCGCTTATCACACTCGCCCCAACTACCCTAGTAGCTCCATCGCTCATCCTGCAGTCACTTCTCCCCAATATTGCCCTCCTGTCATATCCGTTACCCCAGACAATGAATACCCACCCAAAGCACGTAATGCCCGATTTCACTCTCCAGAGGTTGCCCACAGGGTCCTTGATCCATACAAGAAGAGCTCCCAGGATGAGCAGATTCATGGTAGAAATGAAAGGGTTACGGGAAGAACAGGGCGAGAAGAGGTACCCAGGAAATTGACAAGCACAGAATTGTCCTTAAGGGATAAGCGAAGAGTAGAAGGCCAGGGTAGCATGACTTGCAAAGGACTGATTGTGCCACATGACACCCGCCTGCCCGCAGGATTCAAAGTACCAAACTTCAACTTGTATGATGGGCGTGGAGATCCGGTAGCCCACCTGAGGGTCTATTGCAATGAAATGAGGATTGTTGGAGAGAAAGATGACGTGATGATGGCATATTTCAGTGAAAGCCTAACTGGGGCAGATTTGGACTGGCATGGTCGTCAAAATGTCGATGAGTGGCTTACATTGGGTGACATGGGTCAAGACTTTGTCCGATACTTTCAATGCAAATCAAGTGTTTCCCCAGACCGCACCTCGCTATATAAGATGGAAAAGAGGCCGGAGGAAAGCTTTAATGAGTTTGGGCTCAGATGGAGGGAGCAAGCTGCTCGAGTCAGTCCCCCGATCAGCGAAGAAGAAATGGTTAAGCTTTTTCTACAGGCCCAGGGACCAACCTACTACAGTCATTTGATCTCGGCCCTGGGTAAGCCTTTCAATGATGTGTTAAAAATAGGGGGAGGCTAGTGGAAGAAGGAATCAAGTCAGGCAAAATCGTGAGTTGTCCGGAATCCATTCAGAACGTACCAGTAAGCTTGGTTGGAAGAAAGAGGAACAGAAAAGACGATCCGATAGGTTTTCCTGATTAACACTTCCAGCCTCGACATCATCCCCGTGGTTATCCTTGTGCATTAGATGGCCCTCCCCGACGCTACCTCTCTCCACAAAAATCCCAAAATCGCACATCACAGTACCCAGCTCCTCAAAATGCCCATCTACCCCCGCAAGCTTACCAAAAACACCCCGGATCAGGTTTTCGGCCCAATCCAGCGTTTAAGAATGAGAGGTCACAGAAGAAGAAAGACTTCACTCCGTTGGGAGAATCATATGCTAGTCTGTTCCAGAGGCTAAGGACATTGGACATGTTGAAGCCGATTCAGATAAAAATGTCGAACCCTCTCCCAAAGAAGTTTGATCCTTCTCAAAAGTGCGCATATTGCTCAGGTGCCCTGGGGCACGACATAGAGAAATTTTGGAATCTGAAGAATGCAATTCAAAAGCTTATTGATGCAGGCGACATCGTCGTGCAAAATCCAGATGCAACAAACACTGGCCAAGATCCATCTCCTGTGCACAATGAGACGCATATGGTGGATTGTGAGAATGAGCCGGCAGAAGAAACCCAGAAGCAGTTTGCTCAGAACAACGTGATGAAGTCTTGTGAAAATTCCAGCAATCTTGTAGTGAAATTCAGTGGCTAAGACGCTGTACTTGGTAATTGGGAAGACGCTCCATCTCTGGGAGTTTGGGTGGTTTATTTTGTTGTCATTTCTGTTGTCCGGGTTATTTCAGGGTTGTAATCCGGATATTGTCTTGTGACTCAAACCCTTCTATCCTTTCACTTTGTCTTGTTCGTCTCGTCGTAGTAGCTTGTGTAGTGTTGTTTAGGTTTGTTCAAGGGTTGTAACTCTAGTCTAGTTTGCTTGTTTCGTTGTTTAAACCCTTTCACCGTCAGTCTAATGCAATTCTCTGTTTCCCGCCATTTCTAGTCATTTTATCTGGTTCCTTTCTCCTTTTGCAATTTTTTTCATGCTGGCTCTGGTGACATGACATGCACGCATAATTCTCAGCCCGGTTTTAAAAGTCAGTTTAGTAATGAAGCAATAAAATAATGTTGAAGATGTAAGGACAGTCGAGGGATTTTGAAATCTCTCCGAGCCCAAATTGTGTGAAACTGGGTCAGACGGAACATAAAGAAATACTGTTGAAATGCATCATGCCACATCGGTTTGAGACCAAAGGCAAGTTTGCCCCCGAGTCTACAGGGGCCGCTCGTGGTACCGAGACTGTTGTCCAAATGGTGCTGGGTAATTGACAAATGCAGAAGGCAAATGTGTGGATATGGTTAGTAATTCTGGTTCAATCAAAAAATGTTACCTATGTTTTCCTCAGTTTGTTTAATTGCGTAGTTTGTACTTGGCATGTTTTGGAGATTGAAATGACGAAGGCATTTTGTTGTGCTATCCAAACACTTTATCCTTTGTTACCCCTTTGAGCCTCGGTTATTTTCTTGTATACCCCTCTTTCGGAATCAATAACAAAACTCGTNTACTTGTACTTTAATTTAGTATTTAATTAATATATCTTGTTCTTCATCTATTTCTTCCTTTTCTCCTTCAAGCATGAGTAGCTAAACCCAATAGCTAGGGTTGTGGCTCAACCCTAGTGTGGGTAATTGATGGGTGTTGCCATCTAGGGTTAGATTGACTATGGGTGTTTGCTATTTGGGTTGATTTTATGTTTTAATCTATAAATTGGTGGTTGCAAACACTGATTTGTGCTTTGTGGATTTGACTCTTCTTGAGAAAAAGAGTCTAAGTCTCCAAATTTGACCCAACAAGGAATTGGGATGGACTCATGAGAAATGATAGTCCCAATTAACGGGTTAAACCTCGAGAGAGTAATCACCCTACTTGAACCCTAGTTGCTTAATCTAATTTTCCTACCTATTTGGTCTCGAGAGAGTCAAGTGGGCAAAATCACTCTCTCTACCCAGAGGTGTGAGAGTGGGTAAAATTGTGCAACGGTTATAGTATAAGCCCCAATTATGTCAATCGAACCTTAGTAACATCTACCCGTCAATTAGCCACCTAGGTGATGTCACGACCCTAGTGCCTTTCTTCCCATTAGATACAATTTTAGCAATTATTTCGTAGCATAATTTAGTTTCAATTAGTAGTTTGATAATAGTAGTTTGTAATTGAAAAATCCAAAAATGTTGGAAGTGACATTTAGAACAATTACACGACTCTAGTCTAGATAGATACCCAGCTCCATTTTCTAGCTCTCTGAGGAATTCGATCCCGACCCTCATATCGGGTAAAAGCTATTGCGACCCTCTATTCCTACTTTATAGTAGCGTGGAGTTGGCAGCGATCACCCTTCACCCATTGGTGCGCATCTTTGAACACTGTTGGCCAAAAGAAACCGGCCTCTAGCACTTTCGCAGTTGTCCTAACTCCTCCGAAATGCCCTCCATATGCTGATGCATGACATGCCTGCAAAAAAGAAGATTGTTCTATCTCGGGGACACACCTCCGTATCATATTATCAACACATATTCGAAACAGTTAAGGTTCATCCCAATAGTACATGCGGCAGTCACGATAAAAATTTTTCTTTTGTACTGAGGACAGATCATAAGGAACTATGCCACATGCCAGGTAGTTTGCAAAGTGTGCATACCATGGCACTTCCTCAAGATTGGCCGCGAGCAGTTGCTCGTCTGGAAAGGTTTCCAAAATGTCCTCAACCTCAGTTGAATTTTTAGCTCCCTCAAGTCGTTAAAGATGATCAGCGACTTGGTTTTCTGTGCCCTTACGCTCATGAATTTCGAGGTCAAACTCTTGGAGTAACAGCACCCAACGAATTAGGCGCGATTTAGATTCTTTCTTCTCAATCAAGTACCTGAGAGCTGCATGGTCAGTGTATACAATTACCTTAGAACCGATCGGGTATGATCTGAATTTATCGAAAGCAAATACCACCGCCAACATCTCCTTCTCTGTCACAGTGTAATTCAGTTGGGCTCCACTCAGCGTTCTACTTGCATAGTAGATTGGATGCATTAATTTATCTCTCTGCTTTCCCAGCACTGCCCCCACTGCGTAGTCACTAGCATCACACATGAGTTCAAATGGCTGCCCCCAGTCGGGGGCAACAATGATTGGTGCTGTGACCAGCCTCTTTTTTAGCTCCTCGAATGCTACCCTGCAATCATCAGAAAACAAGAAGGGGTGATCTTTTTCTAACAACTTACATAGAGGGTTGACAATTTTGGAGAAGTCTCTTATGAATCTCTGGTAGAAACCGGCATGCCTGAGGAAGCTCTTGATTGCTTTGACTGAAGTTGGAGGTGGCAACTTCGCTATCACGTCAACTTTCGCGATCCACCTTAATTCCCTTACTTGACACCCGGTGCCCCAAGACTATGCCCTCTTGTACCATGAAATGGCACTTCTTCCAATTAAGAACCAGGTTAGTCTCAATTCACCGTCTCATCACACGAGTCAGATTTACAAGGTACTCATCAAACGAGTTTCCCACCACAGAAATCGTCCATGAATACCTCCATTATGTCCTCCACCATGTCAGTGAATATGGCCATCATGCACCTTTGGAATGTGGCGGGTGCATTGCATAGGCCAAAGGGCATCCTCCGGAAGGCATAAATGCCATACGGGCAAGTGAAGGAGGTCTTCTCTCTGTTCTCTGGTGCAATGGAGATCTGATTGTACCCTGAGTACCCATCCAGAAAATAGAAGTGTGACCTCCCTGCCAACCTGTCTAACATCTGTCAATGAAGGAAAGTGGGAAGTGGTCTTTCCGGGTGGCTAGATTTAACTTCTTGTAATCCATGCAAATTCTCCAGCCCGTGACGGTTCTCGTAGAGATCAGTTCATTGTTATCATTCTTAACTACCGTCATGCCACCCTTTTTAGGTACACATTGAACCGGGCTAACCCAGCTGCTGTCAGAGATTGGGAAAATGATTCCTGCATCAAACCAATTTATCACTTCTTTCTTTACCACTTCCTTCATGTTGGGGTTCAGCCTTCTTTGGTGTTCCCTGGAAGGTTTGTGGCCCTCTTCCAGCAGAATTTTGTGCATACAGTAGGCGGGGTTGATCCCCTTTATGTCTGCCATGGTCCACCCAATGGCAGTCTTACACTCCCTGAGTACCTGCAAGAGTTGTCGTGCCTGCATATCTAACAAACTAGATGAGATAATAATAGGTAATGTGGAGTCAGGTCCAAGGAACTCATACCTGAGATGGGCGGGCAGTGGCTCAGCTCCAGCTTTGGTGGTTCTTCAATGGATGGCTTGGCTAGAGGAGTTTCTCTATTTTCCAAGTACAAGGGCTCAAATTCAAGAGTTCTATCCCAGAACCCTCTGCCCTCTAATGCCAACACCCATTCTGCCAGTTCTTCTCCATTCACCTCATCTAAATTCATCAAACATGCAGCAAGAGGGTCCTCAATAGTCAGAATCTCATCATCAGTTTCTACGATTACATCCACGGCATCAATAGGAGAGCAATTGGCGAATTCACTTGGTCGCCTCATAGATTTCTGCACATTGAATGTTATCTCTTCGTCGTTCAATCTCATCTTGAGCTCCCCAGTCTCTCAATCAATGAGAGCTCTCCTAGTGGCCAAGAACGGCCTTCCCAAAATTATGGGAATCTCCTCATCCACTTTGCAGTCTAAGATCACAAAATCTGCAGGGAACACAAATTTCCCTACCTGAATCAACACATCATCCAGGATACCATAGGGTCTTTTTACAGTCCTGTCAGCCAGCTGTAACAACATAGAGGTGGGTCTAGCTCTTCCAATCCCCAGCCTCTTATAAATCGCCAGGGGCATAAGATTTATGCTGGCCCCTAGATCACACAGTGCCTTAGCAAAAGCAAAATTACAATTAGTGCATGGAATTGTAAAGCTCCCTGGGTCAGACAGTTTTTCAGCAATTGGTCTGGTCACCACTGCACTACAGGTCTGAGTAAGAGTAACTGTGGCCAAGTCTTGAAAATCGAATTTTCGGGACATTAAGTCCTTCATCATTTTTTGTCACGACCCCAGTTCACCCTCCGTGAACATGTCGTGATGGCACCTCCCTACAATTAGGTAGGCCTAACAATGCGTAATTTATACAACTTGCGGAAAAACAAACTAAATTGCGAAAGCAAATAACTGAAAATTTTACCGTCAAAAGAAAACTGTGTATAAGTGCCACTTGGCATAATACAACCCATATCACGAAATCCAAACAAACTCCCAAAACCCGGAAACTCACAGGAAACACAAGCTATTAGAAATGAAATACACTGCTCTAACTCCAGAATGTCTACACAACCGAAAGAAAGGAAGTCATATACTAAAGCTGGACTAAGATAGAGACTTCTGGTCTGCTGACGTGGCAGATATACCTCAAAGTCTCTGCTAGATCTCTCCGCCGCGAGGATAGTGCGCCTGGGTGGAGGTACCTGGAGCTACACATGAAAAACATGCGCAGAAGAGGTATGAGTACACCACAGCGGTACTCAGTAAGTGCCAAGCCTAACCTCGGTTAGGTAGTGACGAGGAAGGTCAGGGCCCTGCTGAGATTAAATAAAATAATAAGGCTGTCAATATTATGAAATAAGAAGAAATAATGATATACAACTATGAAATAAATCGAATTAACTACGAGATAAATCGGATTACACAACAACAATTAGCACACAGAAAATAAGATAACACAGAGTAAACAGCTCAATTTAAATGCCAATAATGAGGATCTCCCAGGATACTGTCCTGTAGTCCATTTTATCAATCTGAACGAGGAGCTCCTGGGATACCGTCCCGTAGTCCACCATATGAATTTATCTGAAGGATCTCCCGGGATACCGTCCCGTAGTCCAATTATCAATGTGCAGGGGGATCTCCCGGGAATCTAACCCGTAGTCCCAAAGTAAATGTGCAGGGGGATCTCCCGGGAATCGAACCCGTAGTCTCAAAGTAAACAAACAAGGGGGGAGCTACCGGAATCCCACATCCGTAGTCCCAATGTAAATGCGCAACCAAAATCAGAGAAATATTCAGAAATTGAAGTACAACAATACAAGGCAACAAATAATTTTGGCCTAACATGCTCCACGTAATTACAATTAAGGCAGTTTAAGCAAATAGGCAATTTGGATCAATTAAACATGCTTTTCCATACTAGCACATGCTATGATAGCAAGTAGAATAAAGCAAATACGAAAGAAATTCAGTTCAAGTATTTTAAGTAAAATTCGGGTTTTCAACAATTAGCTCAAGTACGCGCTCGTCACCTCACGCACAAGGCATTCAATTACCAAATATCACATCCTAAGGGACAAAGTCCCCCACACAAGGTTAGACAAGCCACTTACCTCGAACCGACTCAAAATTCAATCCAAAATCACGTTCTTGCCACGAGTATTTGATTCTACAGTTAAATTCTAAGCTAATACGCAAAATTTTGTAAAATGACCAAAATGCCCCTCGGCCCACATCTCGGAATCGGATAATTTTTATATTTTCAGAACCCTCGTACTCTCACGAGTCTACCCATATAAAAATCTCTCAAATCGGAGGTCAAATACCCATTCAAAACTCAACAATTTAGTCTAAGGATTTTGACCCATTTTTCATTCAAAAATCAGAAAATACGAATGAAATCATGATTAGATTAGTAAGTATTAAGCATAAGAGAGTAGAGAATCGTTACCCAATTATTGCTCGCGAAAACCCCTCGAAAGTTCTCCCAAAACCGAGCTCTAGAAGTCAAAAATGAAAGAAAATGGGAACAAAGTCCCATTTTCGGAACTTAAGATCTCTGCCCAGGCCTATTTTCCGCTTCTGCGAAAAATTTTCCGCTTCCGTGGAAATTTTCGCTTCCGCGGATATTTTCCGCTTCTGCGGTACCACTTTCGCGGCACTATTTCCGCTTTTGCGGTACCGCTTCCGCGGTCAATTTCCGCTTTTGCGGTTATGACAACAACTAGCACTTTCTTGACACGAAAATGAGCATAACTCCCTCATATGATGTCCAAATTCGACGATTCTTTTTGCTATGGCTCCGAAATTACGATACGGATCCAATGGTTCAATAAAAACTTAATTTGGAGCTCATTTACTCATTGTGGTACCCCTTTATGTCCAAAGATACGGCGTTGAAACATCAAATAAGCGCGCGATACAACCCGAAACACACCCGAGGCCCTCGGGACCTCAACCAAAAGCACCAAGGCATCTTAATACATTATTCAAACTTGTTCCAATCCTCAAAACACCTCAAACAACACCAAAACCATCAAATTACATCGAATTCAAGCCTAAGTTCTTCTAAAACTTTCAAAACACGCATTCGATCAAAAACCCAATCAAACCATGTACGAATGACCTGAAATTTTGCACACATATCCCAAATCACCTAACAAAGCTACAGCAACTCTCGGAATTCCATTCTGACTCTCGGATCAAAATCTCACCTATCAACCGGAAATCGCCCAAATACTAACTTCGCCAATTCAAGCCTAAATTAGCTACAGACTTTCAAAATACATTCCGAACACGCTCCCAACCCTGAAATCACCTAACGGAGTTAACGGAACCATCAGATTTCCATTCCGAGGCCGTCTTCACACTGTTCCAACTACGGACCATTTTCCAACACTTAATCTCTCATTTAGGGACTAAGTGTCCAAAAATTCTCCGAAATCCAACACCGAACGTCCCGGCAAACCAAAATAGCAGAAAGGAACTTAGGGGAAACAGTTAATAGGGGATCGGGGCATAAATTCTAAAAATGACCGGCCTGGTCGTTACATCCTCCCACACTTAAACATTCGTTCGTGCTCGAACGAGCATAAAGAACATACCTGAAGTAGTGAAAAGATGAGGGTATAGGCTGTGTATATCCCGCTCGGTCTCCCAAGTCGCCTCCTCGGCCGACTGACCTCGCCATTGAACCTTTACTGAAGCAATGCTCTTTGACCTCAACTTTCTGATCTGTCTATCCAATATAGCCACTATCGTAATATCTCCGGAGCATCGAAACCTGAAATATCGGATGAACTCCTGCCAAGATGGGAGGTAGGCCAAGGTCATAAGCAACTTTTCCAACATGCTTCAATACCTCAAAAGGGTAAATAAACCTCAGACTCAATTTCCCTTTCTTCCCAATTCTCATAACGCCCTTCATAAGCAAAACTCGAAGCAGAACTCGCTCTCCGACCATATATGAAACATCACAAACCTTTCTGTCCGTGTAACCCTTCTGAGTCAATCTAGTCATAGGAGCTGCAATCGATGAAAACCCTTCCACAAAACGAGGGTAGTAACCCGCCAAGCCGAGGAAACTGCGAATCTCTGTAGCTGAGGAGGGTCTAGGCCAACTCTACACTGCCTCTACCTTCTTCGGATCCACCCGAATACCCTCACTTGATACCACGTGACCTAAGAATGCCACGGAATTCAACAAGAACTTACATTTTGAAAACTTTGCATATAATTTCTTTTCTTTCAGAGTCTGAAGCACTGTCCTCAGGTGCTGCTCATGATCTTCCCGACTCCGGGAATACACCAAAATGTCATCAATAAA
>NW_017670474.1:427467-458940 GCF_001879085.1 Nicotiana attenuata | reverse complement strand
AAAACCATCAAATTACATCGAATTCAAGCCTAAGTTCTTCTAAAACTTTCAAAACACGCATTCGATCAAAAACCCAATCAAACCATGTACGAATGACCTGAAATTTTGCACACATATCCCAAATCACCTAACAAAGCTACAGCAACTCTCGGAATTCCATTCTGACTCTCGGATCAAAATCTCACCTATCAACCGGAAATCGCCCAAATACTAACTTCGCCAATTCAAGCCTAAATTAGCTACAGACTTTCAAAATACATTCCGAACACGCTCCCAACCCTGAAATCACCTAACGGAGTTAACGGAACCATCAGATTTCCATTCCGAGGCCGTCTTCACACTGTTCCAACTACGGACCATTTTCCAACACTTAATCTCTCATTTAGGGACTAAGTGTCCAAAAATTCTCCGAAATCCAACACCGAACGTCCCGGCAAACCAAAATAGCAGAAAGGAACTTAGGGGAAACAGTTAATAGGGGATCGGGGCATAAATTCTAAAAATGACCGGCCTGGTCGTTACATCCTCCCACACTTAAACATTCGTTCGTGCTCGAACGAGCATAAAGAACATACCTGAAGTAGTGAAAAGATGAGGGTATAGGCTGTGTATATCCCGCTCGGTCTCCCAAGTCGCCTCCTCGGCCGACTGACCTCGCCATTGAACCTTTACTGAAGCAATGCTCTTTGACCTCAACTTTCTGATCTGTCTATCCAATATAGCCACTATCGTAATATCTCCGGAGCATCGAAACCTGAAATATCGGATGAACTCCTGCCAAGATGGGAGGTAGGCCAAGGTCATAAGCAACTTTTCCAACATGCTTCAATACCTCAAAAGGGTAAATAAACCTCAGACTCAATTTCCCTTTCTTCCCAATTCTCATAACGCCCTTCATAAGCGAAACTCGAAGCAGAACCCGCTCTCCGACCATATATGAAACATCACAAACCTTTCTGTCCGCGTAACCCTTCTGAGTCAATCTAGTCATAGGAGCTGCAATCGATGAAAACCCTTCCACAAAACGAGGGTAGTAACCCGCCAAGCCGAGGAAACTGCGAATCTCTGTAGCTGAGGAGGGTCTAGGCCAACTCTACACTGCCTCTACCTTCTTCGGATCCACCCGAATACCCTCACTTGATACCACGTGACCTAAGAATGCCATTGAATTCAACAAGAACTTACATTTTGAAAACTTTGCATATAATTTCTTTTCTTTCAGAGTCTAAAGCACTGTCCTCAGGTGCTGCTCATGATCTTCCCGACTCCGGGAATACACCAAAATGTCATCAATAAAGACAATAACAAAGAGTAAAGATATTGCTAATTTGTGTCAGCACAAAAACTGCTGGGGCATAGAAATGACATACATGGAGCTCGTAATGATCATATTGAGTCCTGAAAGCAATCTTCGGGATAGCTGGCTCCCGAACCTTCAACGGATGGTAACCTGAGCATAAGTCAATCTTAGAAAATACCCGTGCGCCCTGAAGCTAGTCAAACAGATCATCAGTACGAGGCAAAGGATAGCGGTTATTCACTATAGCCTTGTTCAACTGGCGATAATCAATACACATTCACATGGAACCATCCTTATTTTTCACAAACAAGATAGGAGCACCCCCAAGGTGATATACAAGGCCGAATAAAATCCTTATCAAGCAAATTCTTGTAACTGATCCTTCAACTTAACTGAAGGTTTCACCTAATCCTTAGTCCATAACCTTAGGACAGGGCCGAAACTTCAAAATCCGACATTCGTCATAGGGTCCGAATTACACATCATCACACTGCATTAGTCTTATTTCAACATATTTCAACTTTTAATAGCGCTTAAATACTTCGAACTTGTTTTCTTCAGTATGTTACGTTCTCCCACACTTAGGGTCATTCGTCCTCAAAGGCACAACGTAACTTACCTCTTTCTTCGCACATCTTAATGTCTCAAATTTTTCTAACTCCCAAATTTTTCAGAAATTTCGGCAGAGCCTCCCCTGTAATTAGGCCTATCCACCTACCAGACTAACACCAAAACAACTCCTAACAACACATCCACAACCCAATGAAACACTGCAATATATATATATATCAATAATACTAATCTCTGCATTACAAGCATCACATTATCATAATAATATTTGGACATGAAACACATCATCTGTATGCCCATAACCACGTATCTGACCATAATAGTTGTTCATAAATCACAACATTGCCAATTAACCTTATGTTAACAAACATCTCATTTCATACCTCCGCTTTACTCACAACAAGGTATAGAGATCTCATAATTACTTACCCGAATTAACGAGTCACATTTATCGCTAACTAGGCGCCCATATCATAGGTTAAAACTCAACGTTTACAACACAAAAAAAAATGGCTGAATATGAACATAAAATATACAAGAATTAACAAATAAGCCTAACAGGCATGACTCCCATTTAAAATATAGTACAAAAATTTTAATTTCATAAAAGAAGAATTTTAAACACATAAACTTTTCACCACCAGGACCTTGTCTTTATATAACATCCACCGCAGCTTGTAGCTCGGTAAAAAAAATATTTCACATTGAATAAAAATTTGAGGATCTCATCCTTAACTCTTGAATCACAAGTATTTGCACATTGTGCCAACTGAAAATTTTCATTTCCTTTCTTTCTTCTTTTCAAAAATTTCTGTCAATAAAAATCACAACATATAATGAACCCTCATACCGATAGGGCATATAATTTAAAATTAAAATTAATTATCCTGAAATCACATCAAAACCCATTGTAGTAAGTAATAGAAAGTCACTTTTAGCCTCATAGATATTCTTAGTGACCAACGCATAATGATAGGGATAGCTATCTCCATATAATAGCCCAACGTGAGTATTCACATAAGTAGATCTCAGGATTACGAAGCTCACTCATGAGTGGAGCATATTAAGAGGACTCGCCTCAATTTTTCAAAATCAAATCAAATTAAGGAATAATATCCTTTTTATAACAATCAAAATTATAGTTGTAATGACACCATCTGGTTTAGTAGTCTCGGCCATACTATAGCAATTGTATCAATGGGTCGGGCATCCACCTCTTAGGCGCCATCTACCCATTCGTTCTCCATCTCTAACTTGTAGCATATGTAGATTAGTAACTATAATGGAGTGTGTTGACTGTGTGTTCTGATGAAATAGATTTCTCCCAAGTCTGGGATAATTTCTCATGATGTTCCTAGTATCACCACACTCATAACAACCCATCTGCAGTTCGGCTGCTCATACTGAGTCTGTGCCGGATAACTAGAATAACCATTTAAGGATTCCCATGCTAGTAGTGCATTAAAAGATAATTGTCCCATGAGAGTGCCCTGATTAACTGGAGTACTACGAGTATTCTGAAATTTGTTTTCATTTCCCTGCTGATAATGAAATGTAGAATTATTATGGACATAGGAGTATCGAAAGTCACACCATCATCCCATACAAATCTCGGCTCTTACTCATATACAAGTTTCAGAGAACTTTTGAATACCACATAAATACATCTCATGCCAAATCTGATATGACACATGACCCACAATTTGATCGTTGATAGTGGAATCTCTTCACTTGGTGCAAGGCCATAAGATACATCTTGATACTCCACAATACTAACCTTTATCGCTCGTATGTCACCATCATAAGACACCTCAAGCCATTTGTTTGGCACATGTCCTTCTTAGGACAGTTAAACTTACTTCCTCCAGCATCTCGGTTGCTAGTTGTACCCTTCGCTACATAAGCATCTCATACGAACCACGTAGTCTCTATTACCACCAACTATCTTCAGATCTACATCCACCTCGTGACTCTACCATCACTGCGACGATTAGGCAATTAAGTAAACCTTCTTAAGACCGTACTTATCAACCAGATGTCAGAACCTATTGCACCCCCTTGTACACATCGAATGGATGACACGCAGCAAAAATGGTTGAGAAAATTCCTAGCTCCCTTGTAATCCTTCTGTAGCATCACGAATCGTTGGCGCAAAATTGATACCGAGTGCGCAATTTCAATACACGAGTGGATACAAAAAGGACATATGATATAGGCTCCAAACTGAATAAATGACGCACGATAAGAAATGAAATGAAGTGAAATTTTCTTAACGGTTACATAGCCTCTCGTAGATAAGTACAGACGTCTCCGTACCGATCAGCGAGACTCTAATAAACCGGCCTGTGTTCCGTGACTCCTATGAACCTAGAGCTCTGATACCAACTTGTCACGACCCCAGTTCGCCCTCCGTGAACATGTCGTGATGGCACCTCCCTACAACTAGGTAGGCCTAACAATGCGTAATTTATACAACTTGCGGAAAAACAAACTAAATTGCGAAAGCAAACAACTGAAAATTTTACTGTCAAAAGAAAACTGTGTATAAGTGCCACTTGGCATAATACAACCCATATCACGAAATCCAAACAAACTCCCAAAACCCGGAAACTCACAGGAAACACAAGCTATTAGAAATGAAATACACTGCTCTAACTCCAGAATGTCTACACAATCGAAAGAAAGGAAGTCATATACTAAAGCTGGAATAAGATAGAGACTTCTGGTCTGCTGACGTGGCAGATATACCTCAAAGTCTCTGCTAGATCTCTCCGCCGCGAGGATAGTGCGCCTGGGTGGAGGTACCTAGAGCTGCACATGAAAAACATGCGCAGAAGAGGTATGAGTACACCACAGCGGTACTCAGTAAGTGCCAAGCCTAACCTCGGTTGGGTAGTGACGAGGAAGGTCAGGTCCCTACTGAGATTAAATAAAATAATAAGGCTGTCAATAGTATGAAATAAGAAGAAATAATGATATACAACTATGAAATAAATCGAATTAACTACGAGATAAATCAGATTACAAAACAACAATTAGCACACCGAAAATAAGATAACACAGAGTAAACAGCTCAATTTAAATGCCAATAATGAGGATCTCCCAGGATACCGTCCTGTAGTCCATTTTATCAATCTGAACGAGGAGCTCCCGGGATACCGTCCCGTAGTCCACCATATGAATATATCTGAAGGATCTCCCGGGATACCGTCCCGTAGTCCACCATATGAATATATCTGAAGGATCTCCCGGGATACCGTCCCGTAGTCCAATTATCAATGTGCAGGGGGATCTCCCGGGAATCTAACCCGTAGTCCCAAAGTAAATGTGCAGGGGGATCTCCCGGGAATCTAACCCGTAGTCCCAAAGTAAATGTGCAGGGGGATCTCCCGGGAATCTAACCCGTAGTCCCATATATAAATGTACAGGGGGATCTCCCGGGAATCGAACCCGTAGTCCCAAAGTAAACAAACAAGGGGGGGAGCTACCGGAATCCCACATCCGTAGTCCCAATGTAAATGCGCAACCAAAATTAGAGAAATATTCAGAAATTGAAGTACAACAATACAAGGCAACAAATAATTCTGGCCTAACATGCTCCACGTAATTACAATTAAGGCAATTTAAGCAAATAGACAATTTGGATCAATTAAACATGCTTTTCAATACTAGCACAGGCTATAATAGCAAGTAGAATAAAGCAAATACGAAAGAAATTCAGTTCAAGTATTTTACGTAAAAATTCGGGTTTTCAACAATTAGCTCAAGTACGCGCTCATCACCTCACGCACAAGGCATTCAATTACCAAATATCACATCCTAAGGGACAAAGTCCCCCACACAAGGTTAGACAAGCCACTTACCTCGAACCGGCTCAAAATTCAATCCAAAATCACGTTCTTGCCACGAGTATTTGATTTCAAATGGCTCAAATCTATTCAATTAAATTGCATAATGTAAATAATAATTCAAGTAATTGATTCTACAGTTAAATTCTAAGCTAAGACGCAAAATTTTGTAAAACGACCAAAATGCCCCTCGGGCCCACATCTCGGAATCTGATAATTTTTACATTTTCAGAACCCTCGTACTCTCACGAGTCTACCCATATAAAAATCTCTCAAATCGGAGGTCAAATACCCACTCTAAACTCAACAATTTAGTCTAAGGATTTTGACCCATTTTTCATTCAAAAATCCGAAAATACGAATGAAATCATGATTAGATTAGTAAGTATTAAGCATAAGAGAGTAGAGAATTGTTACCCAATTATTGCTCGCAAAAACCCCTCGAAAGTTCTCCCAAAACCGAGCTCTAGAAGTCAAAAATGAAAGAAAATGGGAACAAAGTCCCATTTTCGGAACTTAAGATCTCTGCCCAGGCCTATTTTCCGCTTCTGCAGAAAATTTCCATGGATATTTTCCGCTTCTGCGGTACCGCTTCCGCAGTGAATTTCCGCTTTTGCGGTTATGACAGCAACCAGCACTTTCTCGACACGGAAATGAGCATAACTCCCTCATACGATGACCAAATTGGACGATTCTTTTTGCTATGGCTCCGAAATTACGATACGGATCTAATGGTTCAATAAAAACTTAATTTGGAGCTAATTTACCCATTGTGGTACCCCTTTATGTCCAAAGATACGACGTTGAAACATCAAATAAGAGCGCGATACAACCCGAAACTCACCCGAGGTCAAATAAGAGCGCGATACAACCCGAAACACACCCGAGGCCCTCGGGACCTCAACCAAAAGCACCAAGGCATCTTAATACATTATTCAAACTTGTTCCAATCCTCAAAACACCTCAAGCAACACCTAAACCATCAAGTTACATCGAATTCAAGCCTAAGTTCTTCTAAAACTTTCAAAACACGCATTCGATCAAAAACCCAATCAAACCATGTCCGAATGACCTAAAATTTTGCACACATATCCCAAATCACCTAACGAAGCTACAGCAACTCTCGGAATTCCATTCTGACTCCCGGATGAAAATCTCACCTATCAACCGGAAATCGCCAAAATACTAACTTCGCCAATTCGAGCCTAAATTAGCTACGGACTTCCAAAATACATCCCGAACACGCTCCCAACCCCGAAATCACCTAATGGAGCTAACAGAACCATCAGATTTCCATTTCGAGGCCGTCTTCACACTGTTTCAACTACGGACCATTTTCCAACACTTAAGCTCTCATTTAGGGACTAAGTGTCCGAAAATTCTCCGAAATCCAACACCGAACGTCCCGGCAAACCAAAATAGCAGAAAGGAACTTAGGGGAAACAGTTAATAGGGGATCGGGGCATAAATTCTAAAAATGACCGGCCGGGTCGTTATATTTTTGCATACCCAGGCATCTCTTTCAAAGCATCAATCAATGGGATATTTACCTGGATTTGTTTCAGCATCTCCAAGAACTTTTTGTATTGCTCCTCTTTTTGGTACTTTGCCAGCCTCTGAGGGAATGGTGCAGGAGGTCTCTTCTTCCCAATAATTTGGGATTGCTCTTTATCAGCTACCATCTCAACTACTGGTTCCCAGGCTGTCTCAGCTTCTTTCCTAGCCTCAGTCTGAATGTTATTTTCTTCCTAGGCAGGCTGGACTGTCACCTCTGTCAGTTTCGTTGACTCATCCAGCTCAATGGGCACTGGTATGAGTGTCTCAGCCTGTCTGGTTTCTCGAGCCCTCTCTTGCTCTACATCCAAATCTCTGCCATTACGTAGACTCACTGCCATCAGCTGCTTCGGGCTTTGATCTTTTGGATTTATCTGGGTGTCTGCAGGTAATGTCCCATAAGGACGATTGTTCAGAGACATCAAAATTTGGCCCATCTGCACTTCAATATTCTTGATAGCTGAATCATGTGCATCTTCTCTCTCACTAATTTTTGCATTAGAGCCAATAACCTGCTGCATCATTACCTCAAGTCTAGCAAACCCATCTTCCTGCCGTCCACCATGCTGCTGCTGAGGAGGGTGGTACCCCTGCTGCTGATTCTGATTGTTGTATCCCTGTGGCCTTTGGTACGGTGCCATATTATTAGGGGGTTTCATACCTCCCATGTTTCCATTGTTGAACTGTGGCTGGACTGGCCTGTATGGCTGCTGCTGCTGACCCCAATTTTGACCACCCTGTCTCTGGCCTCCATGATTAGACACATAATTCATGTCTTGAGGGTAGTGATGATGATCATGTTCTGCATTCCACTGGTTACCAATTGGCTGACTAATGCAAGATGCGCACAAACCCCCATTGGTAGTGTCTACAATGTGTACCTGCTGCTTCTGCCCTGACTCTTCCACCTTTTTGGTGAGTATACTCATCTGTGTCAATAAGGTGGCCATATTTTCAGCCATAGAGTTGGTTGGATCTAGGGGCACTAAGTGAACCACTGGGGTGATCGGTGCATTTTTGGTTATCCATTCGGAATTCTGTGCCATCTTGTCAAGCAGACTCTGGCCATCTCTCCATGTTTTGCTCAAAAATGCTCCACCAGCTGAAGCATCAACTATGTTCTTTACACTATCTGGCCCGGTTCAAGGCCTTAAAAACTTTTTTGGGATCTGATAGAGCGTCGAATACTTCACCAGTTCTCGTTGAGTTTCTAGGCATGCACCTGTACAACCAAGTCAACAAACGTTAAAATTTTAATGTAAAGATTGGGTATAGAGAAAACTGACTACACTAAGAATTTTTGTATTTCTTTCAATTGTAATTGATAACACCGTTAAGTCCCCGGCAACGGCGCCAAAATTTGATCACGCCCAACTATGCCTTATAAAAAGGACACGCGGACGTTGCAAATATAATCTGAGTATTTAGCCCAGAGTCGAACCCACAAGGAATTTACCTATCAATTACTTTCGTTATACATACTAAATTCCACAGAGTCACTTCCCAAACGTTGTGAATAACAATTGATGGTATTTCTACTAACTACGAATGACAGTAAATAAACAGCTGAAAATTAACTATGATTAAGTTGTAAACAATTAAGAGAAGGTTCTAAGGTTATAATTTCCCCTATTGACGAAATCCCTTCTGGTTATGCTTCACATAGAATCACCAAATCATCTCTATCAATCATGAGCGCTCCTCTTACCGTAAATCTCTCCCGAGTAATTACGATAACTTACTAGACGCACTCTCCCGAGATACGCTAGATGGCTTTGTTTATTACAGCTCACTTTAGATTGCACCCAAGGCTTCGTTATCCCTAATCCCGCCTTTAAACCCGCAGTTATAGATCCCTCTTATACTTTGGGAGTGGTGTTGTTCAACAATTACCTAAATATGCACTCTCTCCCAAGTTATGCACACTAAATAGGCACAGCTAATTGAGGATCCTGTCAATTAACTAAAACAAGCACGTAGTTGAACAAATAGAGATTAAACTGACAAACTATATTAACATAATCAAGAAGTTCATCCTTCAATAGGTTTCATCAAAACCCTAGACAACGGAATTAGCTACTCATGGCAAAACTAGATAAAACTACTAAATTATTCATAATGGGTAATTGCAAGAAGATAAAAGAGATAGAAAAACTCTAATGTTTGGTTGATCTTCTCACACTTATTCTTTCTCCAAAAGTAGTCTAAAACAAGCTTAAAAACAATCTTCGGCGAGTTCCTATAGCTTATAAGGGTTTGAAACAAGTTTTCTCGAATTTACACTTTGGTCCCCAATTTTTCTGATGCGTGAACAGTGCACCGCGGTCGCGGTAGGACCGCGGTGGGAGCTGACCATTCTACCTGGAGATTTAATCTACCGCGGTCGCAGTGGAATTTGTCCAGGCCATTTTTGCGCTTCTTTGTGCTCGGGTACTTCTTGAGTGGGCGTTTTCTTCAGATTATTGCCTCCAAACCACTCCGTGGTGCTTCCTCACTTGGAATATTCCCTGCGAAACAAAAGAACACCATTTAGAGCATTTTGCTGGCAATTTGACTATAAAACAACAATAAAGTATGGTAATATTAAGGTGTAAATATCATCTATATAGCCTAATATCAACCGCATCTGCGATCTCGCACCTGCGGTCCAAGAACCGCAGATGCGGTTATGACAGAAGCAGCAATCCTTCAGCCCTTTCTCAAATTTTCCACTTCACTCGAGCCTCGTCCGATTGACGCTCGGGGCTTCCTGGCCCCGCCCGAACATACCGACAAGTCTGAAATCACGAGACTGACCTACTCGAACCTTCGGAACACCCGAAACAACGCTAAATCTAGAATTCACCCCCTAAAACCAAATGAATCAAACTTATGAACTTCAACTTCTTAATTTTCTTCCAACGGGCCAAAACGCCCTAAAACTACTCGGATTGATACCAAATTTTACAGGCAAGTCTTAAATGATATTTTGGACCTGTACCGGGCCTCGGAACCAAAATACGAGCCCGATACCTAGGAAATCAATCATTAATTAGTTTCTTTAAATCCTTAAAACTTTAGATTAACAATTTCTAATAAAAATTCATTGCTCGGGCTAGGGACCTCGGAATTCGATTCCGGGCATACGCCCAGGTCCCATATTTTTTTATGGACCCTCCGGGACCGTCAAATTACGAATCCGGGTCCGTTTGCTCAAAATGTTGACCAAAGTCAAACTTAGCCTTTTAAGAAAATCCTAAGGAATCAAATGGGCATATTTCACCCAAAACTCTTTCAAATCTCGAACCAACCGTCCCCGCAAGTCGTAAATTAGCTAAAGCAAGCACGAAAAGTTTTATTTAAGGGAACGGAGTTCAAAAGGCAAAACGACCAGGCGGGTCGTTACAGAAATAGACCTCTTAGTTCTGTTATAAAGATCGATTGTCCAAAATTTACAATTAATATTAAAATCTTGGTTATTTTCTTATACTCATTACTTGCCTTTTTTAAAATTCATTATCTTCTTATGTAATAACACTATGAATGTAACATTAATGAAGAGGTGTTATGGAAAATATAACACCATAACATATTTGTTTCTTGATACAATAAACTATTTATAATTACAAATACTATGTAACTAATCCAACTAAATTCATCATCTTTTGCATGTTCAAAGATATTGAATTTAACTATTCTGTCAATGTAAATTAATTTTTATTTTTTAAACATATATTGCATTTATTTTAACTTCAATTGCTATTTTTCAATAACTTTTTTGTCTTGTATATGTTTAATAATGATTGACGGTGTACATGTGCAACGCACGTACACTAACACTAGTAGAAAGATTAATCTAAAGGAAGCATCGCACTTTTTGTAGTTCTATGATAACAGTGTGTTGGGGAGAAATCTTCTCAACCGGAAGAGAAGCACTCCATACCTATTTAAATATTGTCATAAATTATACTAAGAAGAATTGTATTATAAACTATACTCATAATCCCATCGACCCAGTAATAGTATTTAGAGGCTTTTGATATTTTAAAAAGAAGAAAGTATAAAAATGTCAAAAGAATAAATAGGTATTCATGTAAGAGAGTGCTATATTACAAGTACTAAAGTAAAGTATAGGATAAAAAAATTGGGCCATAAAAGAACACATAAATGGATATTCTATTAATACGTGATAAATAACAATTATAGTGGTAGTGGAAAGTTGAGTGAACATATTTAGAGACGTTTGCGCTAGGTATAAGGTAAATGCAAAAATAGGGGAAACACGTTGTCTTCTAGTTTTTAAAAATTAAATAGTAATGATAATGTATTACTATTATGAAGCACATTATGAGATTTTCAATGACCTAAAGAATCTTTATAAGAAAGCTGTGACATTTCAACGTATTGTCATGGGTTTGAAATCTTTTTGGCTTAAGTCAATATCATATAGACTCTATAAAATAGAAATCCAAAAAGAAGAAGAAATTTAACTGAATGACCAAGACAACAGATATCATTGAGGCACCAACTTTTGGCTATCATATAAATGGTGTGCCACCAAGCTTGCCATTAGATATACCAGAAGTAACCAGTCTGGTGAAATATTCCAACACATGTTACATATATTATTCACCAATTAAGAGATAGTACTAAAGAGTTACATTAACAAATAAATACAGAAAGTCTCAATTACCTCATTGAAGATTGAACAATCAACACTAACAATGTGAACAAAGTACATATATACACGTGCTTGCAAATTCCAGCATGACCTTCAAAGAAATATGCATTGCTAAATTTGGGTTCTCTTGACATTTTATGAATGTGCAAAGTTACCATAATAAACTAAATAATTTGCTAGTGGACATCGTGCGAGAAAGAAACAAATCCAACATATGGAATACTGCAAAAGAACATAAAATTATTCATAAAATTAGTAAAGTTTCACCGTGGCTCAAAAGAGAAAACAAAGACAGATAGGCAATGGATAACCTACCTTGTTCGTGTTTTGGACATGGGCTTGTAGTTTCCTCCTTTCACTAATTCGAGTTTGATTTACTACCTCATGGATATAACCTAAAATATAAATTATACTATTACTACTAAAAGAAAGAAGAAAAGTCTCCCTGCACTAGAGTTCTTCATAATATGGTAAACATAAATAAAAGAACACAATAAAAATGAAGCCCAAACAAATCTAACAATTGATTTCGAAGTTTCATATAGAATTGCACAAAAGAATAAACTCATCATGAAAACTTCTTTCAGGGAAAGAACACATAGTCGCTGGCCATGGTGGTACTGGTAGACACCACTTTCAATTTACTGCCTTTTTTGGATCCCCTGAATTTTCTTATCACTTAGCAGTTTATTCATACTAAGCTTTTAAAGAAGAAAATGAATAAAGATTAATTTCCACCATTATGTTAAATGTTGTAACCTTCCCATAAACTAAGAAGGTGTCGTTTCATATTAATTGTTGCAGTCGTTCCACCCCTTTTGGAAAACATGAATTTTGACAACATAAATAGCAATACTAAATTGAAGTTCCTATTATGATAGAGAACATAAATAAATAGAGAATAATAGGGGAAACACAAGAAGAAACAGGAAAAGGGATCTCTTCCTCTCCCTTATTTAATATTCATAATTAATGTATATAATGAAAGATGTAACTCAATTCCAAAATTTCCTCCTCTTCCCTTTTTTGAACTCATACCAATAATTATGTAGGAAAAACAGTTTAATAATGGAGATTGTACCAAAAATAGGATGAAATACCAAAAAAAATAGGAAACAAATAAAATAAGGATGCTGGCTTTAAAGGACTGCCACATCATCATGCTAATTCCCAGCTTTATATTTATATATAGTACATAACAAACTATATAACATCTTGATGCTATCTCTATAGAATGAATGTGCATTAATCACTTCACCAAACATTCTTATATCTCTATCAAAATGAAGGTTCTTTCAAGTCGTATATATATTCATGAAAAGCATGCAAATTGAAAGAGGTAAAGGACCACGTAAAGGATCGATTATTATAAGGATGCCGGGGCGAATTAACTATCCAAAATATAATACACGTGAACCTATGGTATTTTTGTCAAATTAAGTGAACAGGTTAATATTTAATAGGAGGGGAGGTAGGACATTAATTCAAGATCGTGTTTGTCTCAATAATATCTCTTCAGAGATTGAGCTCCACACGTCTTTAAGTTTAAGAGCCTGTTTGGAAAGCCACCTTGGAAATGAATTTGAGTGTAATTGGTTGTAAATACACAGTTTAATATGTTTGTTTGGCCAAGTAATTACTTGGTCAGCATGGAATTGTGTGTAATTGGAGGGGTGTAATTACCTCCAATTCTCAAGGGGAATGTGAGAATTGGTGGTAATTACACTGGGTAATTACAAGGTTATTTTTTAGTTTCTTTCCTTTTTGTTTTTATTAATTTATTTTCTTTATAACTTTTTTATTTCTATTATATTAATTTTTTAATTTTATCTTTTACTTTTTAATTTCTTTTGAAATTTTGAAATGTATTTTTTTGTACATTATTTATCTTTTATTTCTCTATCTTTAATTCCATGTAATTGCTTATATTTTATTTTTAATTTCTTTTATTATTCTATTTTTTGAAACTATACCTCCTAATATTAGAAATAATGAGAGTCATTGACAAACTTAGCATATAATGAATGATGCAATTAAAATGAAATTTCGTTGTTGAATGTGGTTATGAACTTATCCTATTTTTTTGGTAACTAACTTTTTATTAATCACCAGTAATAAACTTTACAAAGAGCCGTAGTTAGCTAACTAGCTAACTATCATATTTACAGTAATCTCATTCTCTTCCTAGACTTCAATTTAGAATCTATATCTATGGACTATTTCACCTATTCTAGGAGGAGCTCACACACAATATACACATGCAATCTCCTTTGCTATTCTTTCTCATCCTACACTTGTCTTCTCAAAAGTCCTTTTGTTTCTCTCTATCCATAAGTAGTGTACTGCCTCTGTGTATAGCATTTTGAAGAGTTGAGCTCTCTTGATTTTCCCTTGGCTCTTCTATTCACTTCCTGTACATGTTGTTCCCAATTACCTGCTGTTATGTTCGGTCCCAGCTCTTTGGCCAATTTTCGCAGATGCGGCCCTTTTTCTCGCAGATGCGGGACCGTAGATGCGGTCCCCTGACCGCATATGCGGAAATCACTGAACCAGTGAGGTTCATTAAAGACGGGTTCCAAACTCATTTTTGACACTTTTCACTCTTTCATTTGCGATTTTGGGAGCTTTGAAGAGAAGGTTTCCACTTAGCATCAAGAGGTAAGTTTATTCCACCCATCCTTAGTTTAATACTTGTATTTTAGGTAGATTAAACACTAGAACTTAGGAAAAATCAAAGGGTTAGAGATAAACTTAGAGTTTTAATAAAACTTAGATTTAACCACGAAATTTGTTATGGAATTAATTAGAAACCATATATTAGTGATCCTTAGGTTGTAGAGAACAACTTCCTTCGAAAAATTTCGGAATCCGGGCACGTGGGCCCGAGGTCGAATTCTAGGAAAACTAGCGTTAATGGTTGGAAAATTGCTTAAGTAGCTAGAATTCAATCTTGTGAGTCTATATTGACTAGCTCTTACTTCGTTTAACTAGTTTGGGATCGTTCGGCTCCGAATTGAGGGCTTGGACTTGTTCTTGGCATTGGAAGTGCATTTTGGAGCGAGGTGAGTCTCCTTTCTAACCTTGTAAGAGGGAATTATCTCCATAGGTATAATAATTGAATTAATTGCCAATATTTATGGGGGCTACGTACGCACTAGGTGACGAGAGTCCATGCGTACCGACTATTATATTAAGTCCGGGTAGTCTAGGACCCATAAGCATGCTCTACGTGATATTCTCGTAACGTGACGATAAATTCGGATTTATATAAATATTTGATTTAGAAGAATGAGACTAGTGAATGAACCTTATCCTGTTTGGTCTTTTAGAAGAGAATATTTGGTATTCCTGCTTATAGTTACTCCTCAGATATATATTATCGTTGCTTGTTGATGCGTTTATTTATATTTGACCGCGTCGCACGGGTGATTCGCGAGCGGGGTAATAGATGCATCTATGGTTTGAGCCGTTCGACCCTCGACAGTGCACAATTTACTTTTATGTTGGATCGGGCCGTACGTCCCACAGTGTTAGTTGCGCATGTTTTACTTAGCATTTTTTCTCTGAGGACTGAATTTAATATCTGCTTGAGATATTGGTGAATATACATGATTATACTTGGGAAAGAACTATTAATCCATGATTATTAAATGCTAATAACTTGTACTATCCATGCTTGTTATAACTTTTCCTCACATTATTTGACCCTAGTGAGTATCAAGTCGACCTTTCGTCTCTACTTCTTCGATGGCATACTTACTGGGTACATAATGTTTATGTACTCATACTACACTTATGTACTTAATTGTACAGGGTCTGAGGCAGGTACATCTGGCTATCAGTCGGGTGCGCATCTCTGAGCGGATTCGAGACTTCTACGGTGAGCTGCTTCTCCTTCATGCCGTTCAGCAGCCCGAAGAAGTCTTTATTTTGTATTTTTTTTATGTCTATTCCGTTTTGGATAGTGTGATTCTTTTCTATATTCTACTAGTTGCCCATGCTCGTGACACCAGGTCCTGGCACACACATTAGTAGACTGTATTATTTTGGGGTTGTATGATTATCATGATTTTTACTCATCATTTCTGAATTATTCCAACTTAAAGAATTATTTTCAACTATTTTGGGGTAATGGTGCCGAAAGTTTAGTTAGTATTTTCCGCATTGGCTTGCCCAACAGTGGCGTTGGGCGCCATCATGACCTGCTATGGAATTGGGTCGTGACAACATGGTATCAGAGCACTAGGTTCACGTAGGTCTCACAAATCATGGGCAAACCTAATAGAGTCTTACGGATCATTACAGTGACATCTGTAATTATCTTTGAGAGGCTATAGGGTTTTAGGAAAACTATTCTTTATTCATCTCATCTCGTGCAGTGGTCAGTGTACTAAGTTCCTTTCTCTATTCTCTCACAGATGGTGATGACACGCACGGCTGATGTTCCAGACCCGGGCGGAGCTGCTCCCCCGTTGCTCGAGGCCAAGGGAGAGGCCGGGGGAGGGCACCGTCCCGTGGTAGGGGACGAGGGCGTCCCAGAGTTATTCCCGTTGCACCACCAGAGATCCCGCGGGAGATCCTAATATTGAGGAGCAGGGCGAGGTGCTTGCAGCTGAGCCCACCCTGGCAAACTTTATGACAGCATCGCGATTTCAGGAGGTCATGGGCCGTATGCTTCGGTTCATAGATTCTATGACTCGGGCTGGTTTATTTCCAGCAGACCCAGCTACCTCACAGGCAGGAGGGGGAGCACAGACCCCTACTGCTCAGGCTCCTGGACATGCAGCTGCAGTGTATCAGACTCCGGGTGCACTATCCGCAGATGGGGCCCAGCCAGTTACTGTAGTGGCGCCCCAACTCAGGCCAGCTGCGGACGGCGATCCGCAGAAGTTATTGGATAGATGGACTAGGCTTCACCCTCCTACCTTCGGGGGTGAGCGACATGAGGATGCCTAGGACTTCATCGATAGGTGCAGGGACAGACTGCACAACATAAGGATACTGGAGTCACATGGAGTTGACTTCACTACTTTCTAGCTAGAGGGCAGGGCCCGTAGATGGTGGCAGTCCTATGTTCTTAGCAGGCCAGCAGGTTCTCCTCCCCTCACCTGAGGTCAGTTCACCCACTTGTTCTTGGATAGATATATTCCACCCTCTGAGAGGGAAGAGCTAGACACTAGTTTGAGCATCTTGAGCAGGGCTAGATATCTGTGACCGATTATGAGGTGAGGTTCTCTGAGTTGTCTCGCCATGCACTCATGATACTTCCCACAGATGCAGAGAGAGTGCGGAGATTTGTTGCGGGGTTGCATCCCGGTATTCGAGTTAGCATGGCCTGAGAGGTGGAGATGGGTACTGAGTATCAGCTAGTAGTAGAGATTGCTCGCAGGATTGAGGGGTATCGCCTGAGGGGTAGAGAGCAGATTCAGCAGGACAAGAGGGCCCGATTTTCAGGAGAGTTCAGAGGTGCCCCAGCTAGGGGTAGAGGTCACTTCGGGAGGGGCCAGCCCAGGAGACCCTCATATTCAGCACCACCAACCCCTCCCCAAGGTGCTCCAGTTAGACCTTATTTCAGTGCGATGCCGGAGAGTTCTTACCGCCCACCAGCTATTCAGGGTTCCTCCGGCGGGTATTCTGGTTATCAGGATTCTTCTAGTGCTCACTTCAGCGCTGTGCCAGAGAGTTCCTATCGCCCATCGGCCATCCAGGGTTCTTCCAGTGGGTATTCGGGTCAGCAGGCTCAGACTCTAGGGCAGCAAGCTATGGTACCGAGAGTGTGCTACGAGTGTGGAGATCTGGGTCATCTGAAGAGGACCTGCCCCAGGCTTCGGGGCAAGGCAGTACAGAAGGGTCAGCAGCCCATGATTTCAGCACCAGCTGCCCAGCCACCTAGAGGTGGAGGGAAGGCTGGTCGAGGCCGACCTAGAGGTGGAGGTCAGGCACGGAGAGGTCAACCAGCTACTGTTCAGTCAGGCGGAGGCCGGCCAGCCGGCGCTCCAGCTAGATTCTACGCTCTTCCACCCAGGCCAGATGCATTAGCCTCAAATGCCGTCATCACAGGTATTATTTCTGTCTGCTGTAGAGATGCTTCGGTATTATTTGATCCAGGGTCCACCTATTCTTATGTATCATCATTGTTTGCTCGATTCTTGGTTATTCCTCCTGCACCTTGGGCACTCCTATTCATGTGTCCACTCCTGTGGGCGATTCCGTGGTTGTAGACCGGGTCTACCGGTCCTGTGTGGTTACATTCTGTAATTTCGAGACTAGAGAAGATCTCCTATTGCTGGATATGATCAATTTTGAGGTCATCCTGGGCATGGATTGGTTGTTTCCATATTACGTCGTCCTAGATTGCCATGCCAAGACTGTTTCACTAGTGATGCTGGGGTTGCCGAGGTTAGAGTGGAAGGGTTCCACAGTTGATACCCCTAGTAGGGTTATTTCTTTCTTGAAGGCTTGGTGTATGGTCGAGAAGGGGTGTTTGGCCTATCTAGCTTATGTTCGAGACACCACCGCAGAGTCTCCGACGATTGATTCAGTTCCCATAGTCCGAGAGTTCGCTGATGTGTTTCCTTCTGATCTTCCTGGCATGCCACCAGATCGTGATATTGATTTTTGTATCGATTTGGTTCCAAGCACCCAGCCTATATCTATTCCACCGTACCGCATGGCTCCTAAGGAGTTGAAGGAGTAGCTTAGAGGAGTTGTTAGCAAAGGGGTTTATTAGATCCAATGTATTGCCTTGGGGTGCACCGGTGTTATTTGTGAAGAAGAAGGATGGGACTATGAGAATGTGCATTGACTACCGCTAATTGAACAAAGTCACCATCAAGAACAAGTATCCATTGCCTCGTATCGATGATTTGTTCGAACAGTTGCAGGGTGTGAGGGTGTTCTCTAAGATAGACTTGAGGTCAGGGTACCATCAGCTGAAGATTCGGGACTCGAATGTTCCGAAGACTGCATTCCGGACTAGATATGGCCATTATGAGTTTCTGGTGATGTCCTTTGGCTTGACTAATGCCCCAGCAGCATTTATGGATTTGATGAACAGGGTGTTCAGGCCTTATATTGATTCCTTCGTCATCGTCTTCATTGATGACATCTTGATATACTCACGTAGCCTGGGGGAGCACGAGCAGCATCTGAGAGTAGTGCTTCAGACCTTGCGAGAGCAGAAGCTATATGCTAAATTCTCCAAGTGTGAGTTTTGGCTAGAGTCTGTGACATTCTTGGGACATATTGTGTCAAGAGAGGGTATTAAGGTAGACCCCAAGAAGATTGAGGCAGTTCAGAGTTGGCCACGCCCCACCTCAGTGACCGAGATCAGGAGTTTCCTGGGGTTAGCAGGTTATTACAGGCGGTTCGTGCAGGGCTTTTCATCTATTGCATCACCTCTGACTAGATTGACCCAGAAGGGTGCTCCTTTCCATTGGTCCGATGATTGCGAGGCGAGCTTCCAGAAGCTCAAGACAGCCTTGACTACAGCACCAGTCCTTGTGTTGCCTTCCGGTTCAGGGATGTATACAGTGTATTGTGACGCTTCGCGCGTTGGCTTGGGTTGTGTATTGATGCAGGAGCGCGAGTTATTGTATATGCCTCCCGTCAGCAGAAGATTCATGAGAAAAATTATCCTGTGCATGATCTGGAGTTGGCGGCGATTGTTCATGCTCTTAAGATATGGAGGCACTACCTTTACGGGGCTTCATGTGAGGTTTACATCGATCATCGCAGCTTGCAGCATTTATTCAAGTAGAGGGATCTTAATTTGACGCAGCGCAGGTGGCTTGAGTTACTGAAGGATTATGACATCACCATTCTTTATCATCCGGGCAAGGCAAATGTTGTCGCGAATGCCTTAAGCAGAAAGGCTGAGAGTATGGGTAGTTTGGCATTCATTCCAGCAGGGGAGAGGCCACTAGATTTGGACATTCAATCCTTAGCTAACAGACTAGTGAGGTTGGATATTTCGGAGCCCAGCCGGGTTCTTGCGTGTATGGTTGCTCAGTCTTCATTACTGGGGGGAGATAAAGGCCTGACAGTTCGATGATCCACATTTGGCAGTTCTCAGAGAGACGGTGCTTCAGGGAGGTACCAAGGAAGTTTTTATTGGCAAGGATGGTGTTTTGCAGCTTCAGGGTCGTCTATGTGTTCCTAATGTCGATGGTCTGAGGGAGAGGTTACTAGAGGAGGCACACAGTTCGCGGTATTCCATCCACCCGGGGGCTACGGAGATGTATCGTGACTTGAGGCAGCATTACTGGTGGCGGAGGATGAAGAAAGACATAGTGGAATATGTGGCTAGGTGTTTGAATTGTCAGCAGGTCAAGTATGAACATTAGAGACCTGGTGGCCTACTTCAGAGATGCCTATACCAAATTGGAAGTGGGAGCGCATTACCATGGATTTCGTAGTTGGGTTGCCGCGGACCTTGCGAAAGTTTGATTTAGTATGGGTCATCGTTGATAGGTTGACCAAGTCGGCCCACTTCATTCCAGTGGCTACTACTTATACAGCAGAGAGGTATGCTCAGATTTATATTCGGGAGATAGTCCGATTGCATGGTGTGCCTATTTCCATTATATCCGACAGAGGCCCTCAGTTCACTTCTCATTTCTGGAGAGCCGTTCAGAGTGAGTTGGGGACCCAGGTAGAGCTTAGCACATCATTCCATCCTTAGACCGACGGGCAGTCGGAGCGGACAGTACAGATTTTAGAGGATATGCTTAGAGCATGTGTGATTGACTTTCGAGGACAGTGGGACTAGTTCTTGCCCTTGGCGGAGTTTGCATATAACAACAGCTATCAGTCCAGCATTGAGATGGCTCCATACGAGGCTCTATATGGTCGCCGTTGTCGTTCTCCTATCGGATGGTTCGAGCCTGGCGAGGCTAAGTTGTATGGTACAGACTTGGTGCAGGATGCCTTGGATAAGGTGAAGTTGATTCAGGAGAGGCTTCGCACATCTCAGTCCAGACAGTATAGTTACGCGGATCAGAAGGCGCGTGATGTATCATTTATGGTTGGCGAGAAGGTTCTCTTGAAAGTCTCGCCCATGAAGGGCATTATGAGGTTGGGGAAGAACGGCAAGTTGAATCCAAGGTTTATTGGCCCCTTTGAGGTGTTGAGGAGAGTTGGAGAGGTTGCATATGAGCTTGCATTACCCCCCAGCTTGTCGGGAGTTCATCCAGTTTTTCATGTGTCGATGCTTCGAAAGTATCATGCCGACTTTTCCGATGTGTTAGACTTCAGTACTATTCAGCTGGATGAGAGCTTGGGTTATGAGGAGCAACCAGTTGCCATTATTGATAGGCAGGATCACCAGTTGAGATCCAAGAGGATTTCTGCAGTAAAGGTCCAATGGAGGTGCCAACCAGTCGAGGAGGCGACCTTGGAGTCCGAGGAGGACATGTGGAGCAGATATCCCCATTTATTCAACAGCTCAGGTACTTTTCTATGTCCGTTCGAGGATGAAAGTTTGTTTAAGAGGTGGAGAATGTAACGATCCGCCTGGTCGTTTTGCCTTTTTGAACCCCGTTCCCTTAACTAAACTTCTCGTGCTTGAATTAGCTAATTTACGACTTGTGGGGACGGTTGGTTCGGGATTTGGAAAAGTTTTGGGTGAAATATGCCCATTTGATTCCTTAGGATTTTCTTAAAAGGTTAAGTTTGACTTGGGACAACATTTTGAGCAAACGTACCCGGATTCGTGATTTGACGGTCCCGGAGGGTCCGTAGGAAAATATGGGACCTGGGCATATGCCCGGAATCGAATTCTGAGGTCCCTAGCCCGAGTAATGAATTTTTATTAGAAATTGTTAATCTAAAGTTTTAAGGATTTAAAGAAACTAATTAATTATTGATTTTCTAGGTATCGGGCTCGTATTTTGGTTCCGAGGCCCGGCACAGGTCCGAAATATCATTTAAGACTTGCCTGTAAAATTTGGTGTCAATCCGAGTAGTTTTAGGGTGTTTTGGCCGGTTGGAGGAAAATTAAGAACTTGAAGTTCATAAGTTTGATTCATTTGGTTTTAGGGCGTAGATTCTAGATTTAGCGTTGTTTCGGGTGTTCCGAAGGTTCGGGTAGGTCCGCCTCGTGATTTCAGACTTGTCAGTATGCTCGGGCGGGGCCCAAGAGCCCCGAGCGTCAATCAGACGAGGCTCGAGTGAAGTGGAAATTTTGAGAAAGGGCTGAAGAACTGCTGCTACTGTCATAACTGCATCTGCGGTTCTTGGACCGCAGATGCGTCCCTCCGATCGCAGAAGCGGCCCAGGGCGGCCCGGGCCATTTTCGCAGATGCGGCTCCCAAGCCGCAGATGCGGCCCGGAGGCCGCAGATGCCGTCCCAGTCTTCCCTCCCCTTTTCACAGATGCGGTCGCATTTTCGCAGATGCGGTCCCCTGACCGCAGATGCGAAAATCACTGAACTAGTGAGGTTCATTAAAGACGGGTTCCAAACCCATTTTTGCCACTTTTCACTCTTTCATTTGCGATTTTGGGAGCTTTGAAGAGAAGGTTTCCACTTAGCATCAAGAGGTAAGTTTATTCCACCCCATCCTTAGTTTAATACTTGTATTTTAGGTAGATTAAACACTAGAACTTAGGAAAAATCTAAGGGTTAGAGCTAAACCTAGGGTTTTAATAAAACTTGGATTTAACCACGAAATTTGTTATGGAATTAATTAGAAATCATATATTAGTGATCCTTAGGTTGTTGGGAACAACTTCCTTAGAAAAATTTCGGAATCCGGGCACGTGGGCCCGGGGGCGGATTTTAGGAAAACTTGTGTTAATGGTTGGAAAATTTCTTAAGTAGCTAGAATTCGATCTTGTGAGTCTATATTGACTAGCTCTTTCGTTTATCTAGTTTGGGATCGTTTGGCTCCGAATTGAGGGTTTGGACTTATTCTTGGCATTGGAAGTGCACCTTGGAGCGAGGTGAGTCTCCATTGTAACCTTGTAAGAGGGAATTGTCCCCATAGGTATAATAATTGAATTAATTGCCAATGTTTGTGGGGGCTACGTACGCAATAGGTGACGAGAGTCCGTGCAAAGCGACTATTATCTTAAGTACGGGTAGGCTAGGACCCATAAGCATGCTCTACGTGATATTTTCGTAACGTGACGATAATTTCGGATTCATAAAACTGTTTGATTAAGAAGAGTGAGACTAGTGAATGAACCTTATCCTATTTGGTCTTTTAGAAGAGAATATTTGGTATTTCTGCGTATAGCTACTCCTCGGATATATAATATCGCTGCTTGTTGATCCGCTTATTTACATNTAGATAATTTTTTGTGAATAATATTTTTTTTGTGTATGTTACCTCCTAATGCTTTGGTTGATTTGCCTAAATCTGAATTCTTGATATCCCTCTTGAAAGTGTAACATACTGTTGTTCGTGCAAGAAAATATATTGCGGTAAATATAGTCTAATATTTAGGATGTTTGTCCTTGTATATTTATTATATTTGCAAAACATAAACATACTAAAAATTATTTTCATATAAATTTAAAAGGATATTCCTTAGTTTCGGAAGACGAAAGTTGAATTAGGGATAAAATTATACTTAGAAGCACAATGACCAGTATCATAATTTTTGCATGTATGACGTTATTGTGAAAACTTCTATATACTATCTGTGTGCTATTACATAAGTTATTCGGTGTATCTAAGTTTTTGGTAGCATGACGGACATATTTTTCTTCAAAATCAACCTATATATAATAGAAGATCAATTTTAACTTAGTCTATAATATATGCGGTGATACTAACATACGTAAAAAAAATATTAACCTTGACAACAAAAATGTATGGTAGAAGGCCATTTGGTATTAAAGTATTTAAGTATATTCTTCTTGGTAATAATTATTGGTATCATTTCTGCTGAGTCAAAAATTAAAAAATATTTTGTTTTTACTATAAAATTTTGCAATCCACCTTTACTTTAGTTGATCAACATATTCATTTCTGCTAGTTAAGATATCTTTTTAATTCTATCATGCGATTTGCACAATTTGCGTTTTAATCTAATGATAGAAATATTTCTCTTATTAAATCCACTATTATTACCATTGGAGTTGATAACCAAGTGTTCAGGAAGAACCAAATCATATTTTATTGGATGCTTTTCTTCATTTTCGACACGAAGCAAGAAGACACTAAATCTTGATATGTTCTTACTTTATATTTCTTGTGAGTTGAATCTTTTTCATTTAAGGCCAAAAGTATAACTTTGGCAAGTTAGTTATGTTTTTGTCGATTTTGGAACTGCCTGTAGTACTTGACAGAAATCACCTCCCAAACCATTAATTTTCCACCAAATGGTTCATTAATATCCAATATATCTCTAGAACTCCGGGCAATTATTTCGATCGTTTGACACTTAGCAATAAATTCTTCATCCCATATTATCAACTTTGCTTTTCTTATAAATTTGTGATGGTTATTTAAATTGTTTGAAGATGTATATCAAATCTAAAGTGGGTGGCCTCATAATAAAATCGTTATTGGTACATCACTTGCTATTATTGTTAATAGTGTCATGTCTCTTGATATGATATTTGCAAGTAATGCGTGACATAAAAATATTATTTCGATTCCACCGGAGGCATCTACAAAGAATAATCATGTTATACTAGAGTCGAATCTTTGTAATATAGTCTTGAAAACTTGTTCTTGTTTAAGATTTAGCTTTGATTGTGTTTCCTCAGACACTTGTATAACATTTTGATCCTTAATAATATACTAACCTTTTAAATTTATGTACCCTACAAAAATTTTAAACTCGAAGAAGAATTTTACTCATGAATTTAAAAAATAATTGAATTGGATTCTCTTGCTAAATAATTAATTAAAAGATCTAATTATTTAGTTTTAATATAAAAATATTTTATTCTATGTTGATTCAAATCTTAATATTAGTTCACCTCTTGTTTCGAATATCATCCACCATAATTTTTTTTTTCAAAGACTAAAAGATTGATCTGACATTTCGCGTTTAGATCTTTATGTTTGTAGAATCATTAGTGGTATTGACTCTTACCAACCATTTTTTTTCCCTTTTCTCACATATTAAATATTTTCTTAGTTGTTGTTTAATAATTGGATATTTTTCAATATTACAAGAAAAATTGATTTAAAAAATATTATTTGAGTAGGAACGTAGTTCAAATATAATATAAAAATATATTATCGTGGGGGTATTTTTATTTCTTCTCAATTTTAACTTTTTATGCAGTCCATTTAATATTACCTTTTTGTGGGTATTGGACATTATGGAGTGGTAATGTATTGCCAATACAGAGGATTAATTTTTATGAAATTAATTTTATTAAACGTTCCTACATATTTATAATAAGAATTTAATAAATAGAATTTTATTAATTTTAAAATCTTAAATATTAAACATTAGCGTAGAAGATATTGTAGTCCAACAAATAGGTTATTGCAGTTATGTCCTTTTCCTATGAGTTCTTTCATTTAATATTTTATGGTTATTTTGGTCTATTTGTACTATTATTTTGATAATAATATAGGCTCTTCTTTTTCTAAATAAATTTGGACAATATAATATATTCTCAAATTAAATTAGTAATAGGACATTATAATACATTTTCAAATTAAATTAGTAATAGAAATTTTTAAGAAGTATATCCTAAAAGTAATAGGATTACATAACTAAAAATACGTATCTACCCCGAATGTAATTTATCTATCTATCTAATATCTATATCTTTCTGGATAATCCTATGTTGGATAAAATTGTCAAAGTTAAAACTTTACCATATTAGGACTTTAAAATTAATTGCAATTATAATTCTAGAATGAAACCGTTTTGCTAATGGCCTCAATTGTTTTTTGTGCGTAAATTTTGAACAATGGCAAAAGGTTGTAGCCTATCACTAATTAAGTTAGAAATAACTTAATATTAAGGACTTTGAAGTGAAGTATGAATATATTACCACTTTAAACTTGACATTTTAGCCGTTTTATGATAAATGAATTTTTTAAAATACTATTCGAAAGTTCCTTTTTTTTTTTTATAAACGACATGTAAGTCCCACAATTGTTTGAAGCTTGCTATACACGCTCCTTTTAGTTTTTTTTGTACTTAAATTATTAAACAAAACATAAAAGATGTTGAGATGTATGTACAACGTGTAGTATTATATGGCTATGCCCGAAAGTAATTATACTAAGAGCATTCCTAAAGGCAATCATGTAGGATTCATAATGTGTAGTATTATGTCCTAAAACTAATAGGATTATAAGACTAATATCTAGAATTCCGGTTATATCCTTTTTTTATGAGTTATTATGCTTAATATTCTAAGGTTATTTTTGTAATCCGTCATCGTATTCATGCTTTTATAATAATATATAGATGATTCTCTTAGTGAGTTTAAAAATATAATTAACAACTTTGAAGGTAACCCTAGTTAAAAAATTACAGTTAAACTTTAATCTATCCTGCTTATAACAGTCTGTCTTCAACAATATTGCATTTGTCTCCTCTATTATATTAAGTGGACAGTCATTCCACTTAGTGTTTTTTGCTAGTGGGATTCCCAGAACCCTTTTGTCAACTCTTCCATTCTGTAATATTTGTTGGGAAGGGAATATAATGAATATATATAACACAAAGTAATAATTGAACTGTTTTATTTAGTTATCATACAATGTGTGTGTATATATTATAAAATAGTTCAACCTACGACACATGGATTGTTCTTTCTTTAGTGCTTGGACAACTATTATGATATCCTGATGAAGAGAAAAGAAATCAAAGTGCAAGGGAATTGAATATTGAATATATTTAACAAATTAAAACCACATGATTGCATTCATCGTTTTCTAGTCAAAATATTGAAGCACAAATAGAGAAACAACAACAAAGACATTATGAACACATCCTCCTATAATTCTTCTAGTAAACACTAACTAAAAGATAGAGTTATTTATTTATTGGAGAAAAAGGAAAACATATTTTATTTCAATCATAATGGAAGCTGCTAGAGAAAATGTTTATTTACTTAGAAAAAGTATATAGTTTCTCAATCCTGACTATATATACTTCTTCCAAAACATTTTCCTATAAACACAAACATTAAACTCCTTTGTATAAAATCAAATGCAGATAGAAAATTACCTTGTAGTGATCATCTCTTCCTATCTTCTTTTTATTCCTCAAATTTCTTTTTTCTTTTTTTTCTTCTTAATAAGGTGGTCGAGGAGTTGCCCAATTAGCATAAGCATCATGATTCACTTGTCCACCATTTGGTAATAAATTTGGTGTATAATTATAGATAGGCAGTGATGATGGATCAGGCAACTCATGTTGTTGTTGTTGTTGCGTTCTTTCACCACTTGAACCTAAGGCTGGAGGCGAATTTCCGGCCAGTACTGGAGACTGGCCGGGTCCATCGCCTCCGCCGTCCTCCTCCTCTTCTAGTGGCAATCTTTCATATGTTGCATTAGAAAAAGTGGCTGCTATTATCATGACCGGTCCAGCAGCTACTAATGGTCCAACAACACTACCACCAACCACCTGTCCTTGGCCACCGGCCAAGTACACTGTTAACCCGGTCGCGCCAGGAGGGGCTGGACCGGGCAAAAAAGCTCCGGTCAACGACAAAATTTCAAATCTTCCTTGAAGAACAACAACACCTGGAGCTGATGACTGCCTTAGGGTTACATTTGCAACCGTACCATTCCCACTCAGTACACAAACGCCCCGTTGGCGCCTCCTCGCGAATTGAGCAATGCTATCGGCCACATCTGTGCCTCCGGCCACCTCCATAACGTGGCTCCGGAGGGCATTAGGGCTATCGCGGGTTACAAAAATTGGTGGTTTGGGTTTGTTCTTTGATCCTGGAGGACGACCTCTAGGTCTTCGATTTCCAACTTCAACAGCACCTTCTTTAGGTTCATGATCGCCATTTTCGCGATCGTTGTCTTCTTGATTTTCACCACTGCTTCTACTTTCATTTACTGAAAGTTGTTTTGTTAGTAGGATAGGTGAGCAAGATCCTGGCTCTAGGCCAGGCAAGCCCACCCCACCACCCCACCACCTATTAGCCAGAGTTGCAAATTACACAAAATTAATCAACTAAAAGTTTAGCTCAAACACAAGACCAATTCTTACTTCGTTGATCAGTTAGACCCTGAAATGACTAGACTTTCTTGAAATATATGCTTTTGTAGATTGAAGGTAGAATTAGGGTAAGATGGATACTTTTTTTTATTTTTAAAAAGGTGTAGATAGTCTAGAAGAAGGGAAGAGAATTAGATGCAGAAGTAGTTCATGGAATCAAGTAAAGGAATTAAAAGAACAAAATACAAAAACAAGAAGAGAAAAGTAAATTAAAGAGAAACAAGTGATCTTAATTATGTGGAGGGGGAAATAAGGAACATATGCAAAAGAGGAACATCAACCCTGGAAAGAATCAAACCCAAAGGGAAAAATAGAATAAAGCACATAGAGATTGAAAAAAAATATATAGAGGAGAGAGCTTACATAATTATATGTCTAACTTTATATTTAACTATTGCAAAAAGGTGAATAGAGGATCATGAAAAGAGGTGAGGAAGAAATGATTTTAGGGAGTTGAGTTTGAGGGGTTTTTTCTTCTTTTCTGTGCGTAGTTTATAGAAAGAAAATATTACACTAGGGGCGGAGCTGGTCGGGGGTTCAGCCGAATTCAGTAGTTTTTGTTCAAACCATGTATTCGTACTAAGAAATCCAATAAATATGTACTATAAATTATTAATTTAAAACTCAATAACTTAAAAGGATTATAATCTTAAACCCATAAGATTCAAATCCTAGCTCCGTCTCTAAACATAATTTATAGGTCTAACTTTTTTGTGTAGTGTGAGTGTTAAAAGGAGTGTAGAGAGTAGAAATTAGGGTTTTTTTTAAGTCACTGTCTAAATAGTCCAAAATCGTGGGGTCTGTTTGCGCGTGGGCAGGTGGGATTGTGGGAAGCACGTCGCTATCTCTTGCCCCGACGTACCTATATATTGGAATAAGACCGGAATCAAGTTTTGGTTTTTGCTTTGGGTGAATAGCGTAGGGTTTGGGGATGACAAGACTAGATAATTTATTTATTTGTTTGTTTACTAATTTTACTTTTTATGAGTATAGTATTACTTGTAATTATATTTTAGGTGATCTTATATTGTAATTTTTTTTTTATGTTATCGTTGTATATAAGTTAAAGGAAAAATGACATTGTATAGCCGCTGTAAAAATAATAGCCAAAAAAATGTGTAAAATTTATTTATTTGTTGTATATATATACATTCTGTATGTTATATACAAAAATTACAAGTTTCATACACTTTTCGGCTACCAGATGTAAATAGTTTCTGGCGCGGGCTAAAAGTGATAATACCCCCGAGTTAATGAAGAATAAATCATGGATGGGGGGAGAGTAGGACCTACGGGTTCGGTCGAACTCAATAGCTTGGTCCAAACTATGTATATTTCTTAAAAAAATTATTGAATATGTATGAATTATTAATTTAAAATCCAATAACATAAAAGATTTAGAATCCCGAACCCATCAATTCCAAATCCTGACTCCGCCTCTAGAATAAATGATATTCAAAGTGAAAACATTCGGTAAAATATTGTGTTATTCGGTATTTACACCAAACTAATAGATGCATAAACACATATGTTTACACATAAACTTCTATCACTTAATCATAGTAAGTTAATATGGATTGAGATAAACATGGGTGAGCATAAGTAATTACTATTATTGTGGATAAAATTTAATTAATTTAATGTGAATTTTATTGTTACAGTGATTAAAATTCAGCACAACACATGAAATTAACCCTAAAAATTTCTCTAGCTTGCATTTCTAAGGTATATTATATATTATATATTATATACTATATATTATATATAATACTTTTATGTTTTGGTTTCACTTTCACCCAACTAACCAGGGTCTCCTCCCTTCCTGGACCTTCAAAAATTTTATATTAGAAAAGACAGGTATAGGTGTAGTGATCACGCCCAACTATGCCTTATAAAAAGGACTAAGCGGTCGCTGCAAATATAATCCGGTTTACAAGTCCGGAGTCGAATCCCACAGAGAACTAAGGTTTAGCTACAGCTGTTCACTATCACCAAGAAGACAAGCTTGAACAATTCCTAACCTATAGATATTAAGATTCTTGTGTTTAACTAATTAACTAATAAATTAAAATAGTAAATTAACAACTAACGATACTGAGGGTTAGAGAAAAGATTAAGGAGGTCTAGAGTTATGATTCCCCTATTGTCGGAATCCTTCCCGCTATGTCTTCTATAATTTCGCCTAAGTATTCTCTACCGATCATGAGCACTCTTATTACCGTAAATCTCTCCCGAGTAATTACGACAATTTACTAGACGCACTCTCCCGAGCTACGCTAGCTGGCTTTTAATACAGCTCACTTCAGATCGCACCCAAGGCTTCATTATCCCTAATCCCGCCTAAAACCCTCGGTTATTGATCCCTCATATACTTTGGGAGTGGTGTTGTTCAACAATTACCTAAATATGCACTCTCTCCCGAGTTATTCATACTAAATAGGCACAGCTAATTGAGAGCTCTTCAACCAACCACAATATAAACGTAGTTGAACAAATAGAGAAAAGCTATGGCTCAATTATATAAAAACATAACAAGAATTTATCCTACAAAAGGTTCTATCAAAACTCTAGATAACAAATTAGCTATTCATAATAGTATGTAAAACTACAATACTAAAAGTCATAACCAACAATGAAAAATATAGGAAGAGGAAGGAAAAACTCGTAGAAGAATTCTCCGCCTTGCTCCCAATGTGTTCTTGCCTCCAAGGGTGTTGTCTAACCCTAAAGTAGTGTCTCTCCGCCTCCTTAGGTCTAATTTGTTTCCAAAATATGTCCCCTTCTTGTTCTTGGCCGGCCTCCTTTGTTTAATATAGGGTTTAGGACTTAAAATCCCATATTTTGCACTTTAGTCCCTGAAATTTTCGCTTCCTGCCGCGGTTTTGCCGCGGTCGCGGTGGAACCGCGGACAAACATGCCCTCTGATTCTTCAGTTGTCCGCGACCATCTTCTACCGCGGTTCTGCCGCGGTCGCGGAAAAATCGCGGTTCTTCACCCTGTTCTGTTTGGAATTTGGAAAAACGTAAAACATGAAAGTTGTATCCCTTTGAGTTAGCTCTAAAAACCATATATTGTGGAGCCCAAATGGAGTTCTGAGAAAAAAATTATGTCTATTTTACTAGACAGTGCGCAATATGCCTCCTCAAGTCTTCGTTCGTACTTAATTATCAAATTTGACCCCATAACACGATCCCGGCTTAATTCCTTGAGCTTTTACTCAGACTTCAAAGCTTCAAATCACTTAAATTCATTCCATAACATCTATATAGCTCGGAATCACACCTACAAGGCATAAAACACACAATTAGTGCAAAACACTAGCGATTAAAGCGCAAAACTCAATTAAAGTGCAGTAAATTCGAGTGTAATAAGCGACTAAA
>NW_017670474.1:336261-427457 GCF_001879085.1 Nicotiana attenuata | reverse complement strand
CTTTTTGTGGGTATTGGACATTATGGAGTGGTAATGTATTGCCAATACAGAGGATTAATTTTTATGAAATTAATTTTATTAAACGTTCCTACATATTTATAATAAGAATTTAATAAATAGAATTTTATTAATTTTAAAATCTTAAATATTAAACATTAGCGTAGAAGATATTGTAGTCCAACAAATAGGTTATTGCAGTTATGTCATTTTCCTATGAGTTCTTTCATTTAATATTTTATGGTTATTTTGGTCTATTTGTACTATTATTTTTGATAATAATATAGGCTCTTTTTCTAAACAAATTTGGACAATATAATATATTCTCAAATTAAATTAGTAATAGGACATTATAATACATTTTCAAATTAAATTAGTAATAGAAATTTTTAAGAAGTATATCCTAAAAGTAATAGGATTACATAACTAAAAATACGTATCTACCCCGAATGTAATTTATCTATCTATATCTATCTATCTAATATCTATATCTTTCGATGGATAATCCTATGTTGGATAAAATTGTCAAAGTTAAAACTTTACCATATTAGGACTTTAAAATTAATTGCAATTATAATTCTAGAATGAAACCGTTTTGCTAATGGCCTCAATTATTTTTTGTGCGTAAATTTTGAACAATGGCAAAAGGTTGTAGCCTATCACTAATTAAGTTAGAAATAACTTAATATTAAGGACTTTGAAGTGAAGTATGAATATATTACCACTTTAAACTTGACATTTTAGTCGTTTTTTGATAAATGGATTTTTTAAAATACTATTCGAAAGTTCCTTTTTTTTTTTATAAACGACATGTAAGTCCCACAATTGTTTGAAGCTTGCTATACACGCTCCTTTTAGATTTTTTTGTACTTAAATTAAACAAAACATAAAAGATGTTGAGATGTATGTACAACGTGTAGTATTATATGGCTATGCCCGAAAGTAATTATACTAAGAGCATTCCTAAAGGTAATCATGTAGGATTCATAATGTGTAGTATTATGTCCTAAAACTAATAGGATTATAAGACTATTATCTAGAATTCCGGTTATATCCTTTTTTTATGAGTTATTATGCTTAATATTCTAAGGTTATTTTTGTAATCCGACATCGTATTTATGCTTTTACAATAATATGGATAAAAAAAGCGAACAACATTTCGTTAAGGACATTCGTGCTTTTAATATAGTATAGATATAAATTTTATTTTTTTCATATGTAACTTTTCCTTAGTGATTTTTTGTTTATTTTTTCCTCCCGTATGTATGTCTTATGTTACATCTATAAATTTTATCTTTTTGGAATTATAAAAATTTTAACTCTTCTCTTAACCAAATTTATAAAAAATTATTTGGTTGATTCATTTTTAACTGCGCGAAGCCCCGATAAGTTAACTAGTTATATATATAAATTTTATACTCCTCTCTTGTTAACTATTTAGAATGGAAGTGCAAGGCACATATGACAAGTTGACGCACATAAAGAGTTTAATTGGAAGCGTTAATTGATATTGAGAAACTTTGAGGAGCAAAAGGTACTTCCAATACATGATTAAATATATTAATGGCAGTCACCTATATACCTTAGGGGAAAAAAGATATTATTATTATTAATATTATTGTTGTTGTTGTTGATATAAAACTTGTGCCTTTCTTTATTCAAACCACTCACGAAAACCAAATACCACTGAATAGTGAATACTTGTTATTACCATATTTAGGAGGTGGTTTATCACGACCCATTTTTCACAATAGGTCATGATGGCGCCCGATGCCATTGTCAGGCCAGCCAATGCGGAAATACAGTTGAGTTCTCACTTTACTTTTACCCAAAAATAAGTATAACAGATTCTCGAATTAAAGTTAAGACCAGAAGCGATCCATAATGTATCAAAATGATTATACAAACCCCAAAAATAATGTCTACTAACGTGTGTGCCAAGACCGGTGTCACAAGTAATAGGCAACTAGTAGAATGTACAAAAGAATAACCCTATCCTACTGTCTGAGATAGAATAGACAGCAAAAGTAAGAAAAGACTTCATCCGGCTGCTGAACGGCATAGGAAGGGAGCAGCTCACCGTGGAAGTCTCGATCTATGAATCAGGGGCGCGCACCGGACTGATAACCAGATGTACCTGCCTCAAATCCTGTACAATTAAGTACAAAAGTGTAGTATGAGTACATAAACAATATGTACCCAGTAAGTATCCCGTCTAATCTCGAAGAAGTAGAGACAACAGGTCGACTTGACACTTACTAGGGTCAAATTATATAATAAGGTGCTATGCTAAGCATGAGAATCACAAATAATCGACAATTTATAGCAAGAGGTAAAAATCATGTTCTTAACAGTATTTCAATTAGTTATTTACATTTTGAAATACTTAGCAAAACAGTCATGTACAAGATTTCACATAGATATCATGCGCACATTATGTCGAGGTCGACGGTCCGATCCAACAGAAAATAAACTGTGCACTGTCAGAGGGTCGAATGACGCGAACCATAGATGCATCTATTCATACCGAGGCGGTCGACCCGATCCACAAATATCGAGAAATATCAAGAATACACACAAAGGTGCATTTATATTCAAATAATTTCACACAAGGGCTCAACAAGTATACGTGTTCACCTTTATTCCTTTCCAAGTCTCTTGCACATCCTAAGCGATCACATTAGCAAGCACATATAGGGATATTCACAAATATGGCATGATGGGGGTCCTAGACTAACCGGACAATTAACAAAATAGTAGCTATGCACGGACTCTCGTCACCTAGTGCGTACGTAGCCCCCGCATTTAATAACAAATTACTCAATATTATACCTATGGGGACAATTCCCTCTTATAAGGTTAGAAAGGAGACCCACCTCGCTCCAAAGTGCACTTCCAAATGCCAAGAACAAGTCCAAGCCCTCAATTCGGAGCCGAACAATCCCAAACTAGTTAAATGAAGTAAGAACTAGTTAATATAGACTCACAAGATCGAATTCTAGCTATTTAAGCAATTTCCCAACCACTAACACAAGTTTCCTAATTTCCTACCCCGGACTCACGTGCCCGGATTCCGAGATTTTTCGAAGGAAGTTGTTCTCTACAACCTAAGGATCAATAATATATGGTTTCTAATTCATTTCACAACAAATTTCGTGGGTAAATTCTAAGTTTTGTCAAAACCCTAGGTTTTTGCTCTAACCCCGTGATTTCACCTTAATACTAGTGTTTAATCTTCCTAAGGCAATGATATTAAACTAGAAATAGGTAGCACACACTTACCTCAAGATGCTAAGTGAAGTCCTTCTCTCAAATGCTCCCAAAATCGCCAATGAAAGAGTGAAAATGTGAAAAAAATGACTTAGAACCCGTCTTTAATGAACCTCACTGGTTCAATGATTTCCGCATCTGCGGTCCCGTATCTGCGAGGAAAGGACCGCACTTGCGAAAAATGGGCCAAAGAGCTGGGACCGCATCTGCGGTCTCCAGGCCGCATCTGCGAAGCCGCTTCTGCGGCTTAGGAGCCGTATCTGCGGTCCTGGCCTGGCCCGCCCTGAGCCGCTTCTGCGATGGGAGGACCGCATCTGCGGTCCCGCACCTGCGGTCCAAGAACCGCAGATGTGGTTATAACAGAAGCAGCAACCTTCAGCCCTTCTCAAATTTTTCCACTTCACTCGAGCCTCGTCCGATTGACGCTCGGGGCTCCCGGGCCCCACCCGAACATACCGGCAAGTCTGAAATCATGAAACGGACCTACTCGAACCTTCGGAATGCCCGAAACAACGCTAAATCTAAGAATCACCCCCTAAAACCAATTGAATCAAACCTTTGAACTTCAAGTTCTTAATTTTCCTCCAAAGGGCCAAAACGCCCTTAAACTACTCAGATTGATGCCAAATTTTGCGGGTAGGTCATAAATGATATTTTGGACTTGTACCGGGCTTCGGAACTAATATACGAGCCCGATACCCATGAAATCAATCATAGTTAGTTTCTTTAAATCCTTAATATTTTAGATTAACAATTTCTAATAAAAATTCATTACTCGGGCTAGGGACCTCGGAATTCGATTCCGGGCATACGCCCAGGTCCCATATTTTCCCGCGGACCCTCGGGAACCATCAAAACACGAATCCGGGCCCATTTGCCCAAAATATTGACCAAAGTCAAACTTAACCTTTTAAGAAAATCCTAAAGAGTTAAATGTATATATTTCAATCCAGACTCTTCTAAATCCCGAACCAACCATCCCCGCAGGTCGTAAATTAGTTAAAGCGAGCACGAAGAGTTTTATTTGGAGGAACGGGATTCTAAAAAGACAACCGACCGGTGGAGTCGTTACATGGTTATCTTTGTTTTGGTAAATTGTTTGGTTTTAAACTAAATTACTTAACTAAAATCAACAGTACTTTTAAGTTTCACACCCACTACATTGGCCACTTAAAACTTTAGGTAGTTGTACGGATAAATGGGGGAAAAAACGTGGTGTAGGTGCATTCATTGATCTTTGCCACAAAAATGACACATTTAGACATTGCAAAACAAGCAAAGAAACCCGCTGCACCAATATCCAAGAGTTCCATGGAAAAGTCTAGCCTTCCAGAATGCTGCTCGACCAAAGGCAAGATTCACTATGTGGCTCCAATTGCAGAGAAGACTGCTAACCTGTGATAGGCATTTACTATTATATATAAATGGCTAAGGTGTACGAACTGTGCGGTAATATACTGTACAAAAAGTTGTCTGAATTATACCTTAAAAACTTGGGCCGATGTTGATTTCCTTTGCCCTTCTCATATGAACACATGTATTGCATCTCAAAAGACGTTTACTTTGAAATATTCTCTTCTCTCCTACGCTCACTCTCTCCCTCAATCACACTCTTTTCATAACGTAATTTTCTAGTTTTGCATACTTCTTCTTTTGCACATTTTTGTTAATCCATGAACATAATTTATGCATCTTGATCGAAAAAGAATCAAGAGAAAAAGTAAGAAACTTCAGCTACATAGGGTAAAGAGAGGCGCGGATGAGAGTTCTAATAATTCTCCTCCTTCCATACAGGTCTGCGAGCGTCTCATTTTTTTCATACTTAAATAAAGAAATACAAAACCACTCTTTTCGGCCACAGCCAGCAGTACGAATTTCACTTCCGAATGCCAAAGAGTGATTAAGACAAGAGCATAAGCTTAAGTTTGACCCATGAAAATGATCATGAATGTGGTGAAATCTAATAGCGCATAGTTATCGCTTTATCACATAGCGTAGTGCAAATCTTTAGTTTGAGAAGTCGAGTATGGAATTGGCTTCTTTTTTTCTTTTTTCTTTTTTTCCATAAGCAAGAAATTGGCTACACATCATCTTTTTCATCAATCATAAATATGATAACCCGGTAAACCTGTTATCGGATAACCAACTAAATTGAAGGTTAAACGTGCAATATCTATATTCAAATTGTGTGTGCATTAGAAAAAAAATAAATAAATAAATTTGCATGCAGGTGCATGTCCATGTGCATTGGGAGCATGTCTTCCTTTTAATAAAGTACGATGCTAAATATAAATATAAGATAAAGTAAGGAGTAAAGTGTAAATAGTCATTCTTGTTATATTCAGTGTCTCGTTTCAGTGTCAGGCAACCTTCAAGGCTTTAACTAATATGCTGGTGTTGAACGCTATCTGTTTCATTGTCGGTTCTTTAACTGCTCAACTTCAGTTTGTCAAGTTTCTGCCTGTTATAGTATTTTTGTTTCTCTTCCACGCCTAAATATTAAACATATATATACAAACAGTGCACATGCTTTTTTGGGTATAACATTATTTGATGTTCGATATCCACTTTGAAATTTGACTAATCCAGATTAGTGCCAAAAATTCCACGCTAAAACAATATGCATACGCATCGTTCGTCGCATTCTCTTTATTTTGCAAGGTTGGAATGCGGAATATGAAAACTAAATCGCAGGGTCGGAAAAAAAAATTAACACATCCTGGGAAGTCCAAATGGTATTGTAGGCTTATAAAATTTACGAAATTAAATTCGTAAATTAATTTGGACTATATTTTAAATTCAAGATATATTGGTCCAGATAAATATTATGGGCTAATATAATTAGATTAATTATATAAGTCCAATATATATGGATTAAATAAATAAGTCTTAATCCATTGGGCTAGCCCATTTAATTGAGCTAAAGTGATGAGCCCACTTTATTAAGCCCAAGATGTCATCTTCCTAGAGGCCCAGTTTAGTATCACGTGTCAAATGACGTGGCGTGCCAAGTCAAATGGAAGAGCCAATAGGATCATGCCACGTGTCAAGATAACAAAGCATGCCAAGTCACACTAAAAGGCCAATGAAATTGTGCCACGTGTGCAAGTGACATGTTCTGGCCAATCAAATGCGGCCATGTCGCACTTCAATTTGATTGGTCGGAAAGAGTTTATTCTTATCAACACTCCTTTTCAACTATAAATAGGGGTCTTCATAACCCAGAAAAGAGATGAGAAGTTATAACAAGAAGCAAGAAAGAGCTCGTGGATCAAACGCTGCAAATTTCTCCACAAGTTTCAAGCTTCAAGCTTCAAGTTCAAGAAATCAAGTTCAAGATCAAGAACGAAGAACAAATCAAGTTCAAGCTCAAGAACGAAGAACAAATCAAGGTCAAGTTCAAGCAATCAAGCTCAAGCTCAAGAACAAGATCATCTTTCGTGGCAACAACTACATATTCAAGATTAAGCTCAAAGGCCCTTGAATTTATTTACTATTGGAAAGAAGAATTAGAGGATTCATAGAGATTGTACACTCAAATATTTGAAATAAAATACTACGATTGTTGCGATATTTTTCGGTCTTGATTTTATTTTCTTGACGCAAATTTATTGTCTACAAATTCCGGCACGCCCAGTGGGACAATATCTACCTCTCATCTCAACTTTTTAATTACCAAAGTTCAAGAACATTGAAATGGCTTCGAAGAAAATCAGCTCCAGATCAACATCCACCAAGGCTGCTAACTCCAGGTTCTATGCTGATGTGGAAAGCATCCTCGATGTTACCTTTGGAAGCTTCGGACCAGTTACCAGGAGCAAAGCAAGCTCTTTAGGACAACAAGCACCCCAAGTGTCGTCCGCATCAACCCCTGTTTTCGGATCTTCATCCTCAAAAGGAGGAAGATCTTCCACAAACGCACCTGAAGGAGAAAGCGATGTTGCTGAAAAGATCAAGAAAACTCTTGCTCTACTTGACCTCTCTGGATCCAAGCACTCTGTTGTGAAGGAAGATGATAATGCTTCAAGTGATGGATCCTCCCCACTTACACCACATAGAGTGAGCCAATCAAGGATCAATCTGTTTGAAAATCCACGCTACTCTCCATCGTCCACAACAATCATACAAGCCATGGTGACAAACACTTCATCTGCGGAGGAGAAGTTGGCAAACTTGATGGAAGCAATCGCTGGCTTGACTAAATGCATGCAAAATCAAGAGGCTAGAATTTCCACATGGTTATTTCCTCCATTGATATATACAAATTTTCTGCTCATTTCGTCTTTTTGGTCTCATTTAACATATAATTTAATATATAATAGTAAAATAAAAGGAAAAGACTTCTCTTATAGATTATATAGAAAATACGTATATACAATTATATACAAAATATATAAATACAGAACCCGTCGTAAAAATAAATTAGTAGGTTTCGGAAATTCTCGGTACGAAAGAAGGGGATGTTTTTTTTTCTGTTTAAAGAAAAGGAAAATCTTATTTCCCGAATCATTGTACATTGCAATTTCAATTAGGAATTCTGTGTCCAACTCTAAGCAGCCCTTAACTACATATGTATCTGATCATATATGTATTATCTTTCATCGTATGAACTTTAAGGTGTATGAAGTTTCATATTTGATTTTTTCAGCATAACGATAGAGACTTCATTTAACTTAGGCTGATCTAGGCCAGAGACAGACCTACGTCAAGATAATCCCACCTTTGAAACACTTTGGTAATGCACCCAAAGGATTTATAAGTAGTTGTTAATGGAGTTGAGGTTACCAAATTCTGAGGTATCGGTATCAATTTATGCCGAATTGCTCCACATATAGTCCCTCGAACCACATTTTCTAAACGAACTAGAGCCAACCTGAATTGATCTTGTAAAAGATCTGCTACAGAACGAATACGTTTATTTTCAAATGATTCATATCGTCAAGCGCACCCATTCCAAATTTTTACCCAATCAATTGTTCGGCGGCTGCCAATATATCTTGAGGTAACTGTCGCGCCCCCTTTTTTTTCCCTCCTCGCGGCGGGATAATCGGGTTTACGACATTTTAGGTATGGGAAACTCGTTCCTTTTGGGAACTGGATTTTGCATTTGAAGAGTCGACACCTAATGATTTATGGTGCATTAGGACACCTACAAGGATCAACTACAACTATGCTTTTTGATAACCAGAGATAGGGTAAGGGCTTGAAATTATCCTAAGGGGAAGGTGTTAGGCACCCCTCAGGATCCACTAGTGTGGTTCCCGGCTAGACAATTCTTTAGTGAATTTGGTCCAATTAACAAGTAAACAGATAAGGCTCAAATAAGAGGGGATTTTTAATACACAAATGCTTGGAAGTAAACAAAGTGTGAAAGAGCAATTATTAAAAGGCTAATTTTTTAAAAGGAGTCAAAATATTTTAAAGACAAAGAAAGAAAGGGAAAGTGGGTCCTAGGTTTATTCATAATATGGATCACATCAATGCAATACCCGGTAATCACTCCTCAAAAGAGGGGCTACACGTGGTATTAGCGCACCGGTCATCATATTCATATCTACCCTTCCCACCCCGTTAAGGTATTAAAGTGCGGATTGGTCTCGACCACTATTGCATGCTATTACCCGCCCCATTCCTATCAGTCCCTGAGGTATTTAGGACTACTATTCCAAAAGGAAGGGGTATTGGGCTGACTTGGAGTTTCAAATGTGAAAAATCTAAGGTGACATACAAAACATATAGGACAGCACAATAACAGGGGAAGCACATAAACAATGAAGGCTCACATATACCTCCTCAAACAAAGCAATCAGTAACATGACTTAAACAACAAAGAGGGTCTGAAAATGTTAAGGCAAAAGGGGAGTTTAAGTTGTTGAAGCAGACCAATTTATTACATAACTCAGATAAGAAGTCCGAATCAGGCCTGCCTACTGGTTGTAGCGATTATAAACATAAACGGGTTCAGTTTTATATATTGTTATTACCTAAGGTTTGCCAAAGTGTAGAATCTTATGAGCATGGTATCTATTACGGATTCTGAATGTGGAAAAGCAGTGACAAACTAAAAAATGAGCGGTTTGAAATCCCACAGGCATGCTTGCTAGAGTGTGTTAAATAGGTGATTAATTACTTTAAAAAAACTGGTTCAGAATAGCCTGCTTTTAAATTAGCTTAGTTTCGGATTCTGCAGATGATGGTATCCTTTATTGCTGGTTGTTTTTAACTCTTATAGACATGATATCTAGTGTTGCTGATTTTAATTCCTATAGACATGATTTCTACACGTTATACTGATTTTGAACATTATAAGCATGATATCCGTTTATAGCCGTTTAGATCCTAGAGCATGATGTCTAGGTGGTGACAAACGTGTAGAATTTAAAGTAAAGTCCTACAGGTAGGTTATCTAGGTGCGAAGTTTGAATATGCAGGATTTTGAACGAACCCCTATAGGCATGGTGTCTAAAGCGCAGAATTGAACATGCAGGATGTAAAACAGTTCTATAGGCATGCTTTCTAAGTGCGGAATTGAACCATTCAAAACACAACTCCTATAGGCATATTTTCTACCCTTGAGCATGCATAGTTACCCATCCCTTTTTCACTAGCCAACCCCAAATGTTCATTACAAATTATTACAGACCAGTTGCTGAATTACATCAAAAAAATACATAAAAATAGGAAAGTACAACCATAGGAAGCCTGATTCTGACTTCCTCTCTGAGTTATGGAACAAAACGCCTCAAGTACCACTTGTTCAAAGCCTTTCTCACACCTGGGTGTGTCAGAGTTCCCTAAGGGTCTCGAGGGACCCCGGGCAGTGCTTACACCCAGGTTCAATAGAACCAGATAGAGATTAGTACAGTGTGGAAGGGCCAGCCCTTATGTGTCCAAGTTTAGAGGGAGCTCATGGGTCCCACGGCAAGGCTCACACAAGAGGGACAGAACTTAAGTCTAGGAAGATAGTGGAAGTGCAGGAATAGAGTTTAAAAACTGAGGGGGGGTAAAGGAGAGGAGTTAAGGTAATTAGTAAAATACAGAATTGATAACTTCATACAAAGGGGGTCAGGGGTTGGGAATTCATTGCAAAGAGCCTATGTACTTAGGCAAGGGTCATACTTGGGCATGCACGGCAATAATAGATGCTGGCATGCCTATAAGCCAACTAGAACACACAACAACCAGAGAAAACATGGAGGTTGTAATCCCAGGGGGATCAAGTTTGGGTCATGGACAGCAATGTTCAATGCTGTCATGCCCCAAACCAACCACAGATACCAAACATATTGGGGACAGGGATTTAAGGTCCACAAGCCATGATAAGTAATTAACAGAAGCACTAATTCAGAACAGAAAAGGCAGAATACAACATGCTTAATAATGGAACTTAGTTAAATACAAACAGGAGACAAACAGGAATGAAAGAAACAGTAAAGAAACATGTTGTTGTTGATGCTGAAACTTAGTTAGAACACACCAATCAGAGAAGTAAAAGTAAGCAGGACTCCAAAGTCTAGCCTTGGCTTTCAGCCGGCTAAACAGACAGTAGCACAAGTAGCAGTAAAGCAAGAGAGAGTTTTTTGAGTGTAAGTGTGTGTTCTGAACTTAAATTGTTCGTGTCTTGAAAGAGGAGAAGTGTAGGGTATTTATAGCTTCTTGAAAACGAGTAAAAGAGAAGTAATAAGCTACAAACATGGAAACAATCACTATTCAGAATTAATTACACACATGATTGCCTTTAATCAAGGGATCACTTTCTTAACGGGCAGTGACAGATTCAAAATAAGGGAAGAAATCAATTTATAGGCAGACTGATTATTGCCATAAAAGAAGTAGTAAAACAATTGAATAAGTGATTAAGTCTAAATACAGGAATATACTTGTTTTGGAAAGGATTCAGTATGGCAAAACAAGAAAAGAAAACAATTAACCTTAACGGGCGAGTGAAATCAGATTTTCACAAAAGAAAAGTTTGAAATCAGTCACAGAATTGAAGATCAAACAGGAAAACTTAGCATATAAATAGAGTGCACAAACACTAGACATGCGAGGCCAAACTATTGGCAAAAGGAAACAACATGCGATAGCACAAAGTTAGTAGACAGCAAACATTCGAAGCCTGATAGTCACGTAGGTCAAGCTTCAGTGACTTAGTAGTAGAGAAAAAGATAGAGTATCAGAAGCATGTAAAGGGTAAAGTGAAAAACCCTTCTGAAGACATAGTCGAGTTTCAAAGATAGTAAGAACCCAGAATCACATAAAGAAAAGAGATGCTGAAACAAAGGAATTTCAAATCAAGTCGAGCAACTTCAAACAGATGAATTGCACAAGCAGTTTCAGAAACTCGAATAGACCCCAAAGAAATAGGGTTTTTGAAACCAATTGAGTTTAAAGATGATGAGCAAACGGATTACACAAATACTTAGAGACTCGAATGAACCCAAATGAAATTAGGGTTTTTCAACACCAATTGAGTCTAGAGATGCTAAACAAGTAAATCAAACAAACAAATAGTCTCGGGAACTCGAATAAACCCAAAAATTAGGGTTTTCAACACCAATCGAGTCTAGAGATGATAAACAAGTAAATCAAACAAATACTAACAAATGGACTCAGAAACCTCAGAAGAAATTAGGGTTTTTATCATGCAAACTCAGAGAGGAGAACAATACGAGCAAACATAGCAAAACATGTCAAAAATCAGAGAAAGTTTTGAAATAACTTAACAAGAAAACCCTAATCGGAAAAGATAAAGAGTTTTGGAAGCAGAGTTTTAAAAGAAACTTCGAGAAAAATGCTTAGAAGTTCAAAGCAAACATAGATATGAAGCAGATCTGAAAGAAATCGAAAGAACCTTAGAGATTAGGGTTTCAGAAGAACCCCAAGTGACGAGAAAGGCCTTGAAAGCCATTGATCTAAGTAGGAGAGTCAAAGGTCTGACTCGAGTGGCCATGGCCGGCCGGAGAAAGATCAGAGACGACCGGAGAACAGTCATCGAGCAAAGTCTGGACCAAGCCCCTTCATGATCTGGTCATGAGACCATAGAAACGAACACGTAGAAGCCATGGGAGGCTGATACAGGTCTCCGATGACCTTGGAAGGCCATGGATTAGGGTGGCGGCGGCTAGGGTTTGAGGGTGGTGTAGAGAGGATTTGAGAGAGGAGGGGGATTCAGAGGCGGCGTGTTGTGAGGAATGAAAGAGTTTAGGGGTAGTTGGGGATTAATTTAGGTAAGGGGGTCTGATGGCCGTTGATCATTTTGATCAACTGCCTGGATTGAATGGGTAAGTGGGGCGGTTTAATAGAATAGGGTTTGGGTCGGTTCAGATTGCAATTGGGTCGAAGTAATTGGGCTTCAAATTGGGTTCAATTGTGGTTCAAAATCAGGATATAATTGAAATAAAATGGGGCTAACATTTAAATAGCCAATTTTTCTATTTGATTTATAAAAAATAATAAAATAATTTTTGTAAATAAATTAAAGGTACTAAAATGATTTATAATACATAATTAATTATTTAAAAATACCAGACTTAATTTTGTGAACATAAATGCAATTAAATCTTAAAAGAGGCTAATATTGCAATTATATGCAATTTAGCTTTAAAAATACTAAATAAATTTATAAAAATATGCAAAAAATTCCCTTGGATATATTTGGTATAGATATAAAAGTGCGATAAGGGAATCACCAAAAAATGACAGTTTTGGAAACAATTACTAAATTTTAGGGATAAAATAGGAGAATAAATAGATTAAAAATAAAAATTAAGGAAAAGTAAAGAAGTACTTGGATATATGCATATATGTGCCATTTTGAAGATATTTTTCATATTGAAAATATATAGGAAAAAATTGGGTGTCAACAGCTGCCCCTCTTTACCCGGGAATGATGAAAGAGTTTTCGGAAAAAGATATGATGGCCAATTTTGACCGAGCGAAATGGTTTGGGAGAGAGGTTAAGGCCGCACCCTGGCTTCTGAGCTGCCTACATATCCCTGATTTTGCAGGAATCAGGCCATATGCAGTTCTGGATCCGTCGGCGGAGCATGCCGAGGGGTATTTTCAAAGAACGGACGTAATATTTTAGACTGGTTGAGTGTGTGGAGGGTTTACGGGAAGGGTTAGGTTTGATATGGCTGCGGGAACTGGAGAGGGCTCCTGTCGGGACGGCTATTGCATGCCGGTTTTACCTGCAAACAGAAACAATACAAGCGAATATTGTGCATAAAAGTAGACATGATGCAAGTTCCACGTTGGACCATGAATGTTATCTTTGGATGATGAGGATGATGTCCTTAGACCATGATGTCCTGGGCCGTGAAGCATGTAATAAAGGATTCGCAGGCCATGAAATGATGCTCTCGGGCTATGAAAATGATTCCTCCGAACCATGATGCCTTTGAATAATGATATGCAAAAGATTGAAAGGGATCCTCAGGCTATGCCATGGTGTTCTCGGGCTATGAGGATGTGCCTTCAAACGATGACGCCTTTGGACAAGTTGGCGTTATTTCAGCCTATGAAGGATGCAGTAGCATGTGGCGATCTTTCAACCGTGCAGATGTAGTATGGGGTGATCTTTCAGCCGTGCAGATGTAGTATGAGGCAATCTTTCAGCCGTGCAGATGTAGTATGAGGCGATCTTTCAGCCATGCAATGCAGTATGAGGTGATCTTTCAGCCATGCAGATGCAGTATGAGGCGATCTTTCAGCTATGCAGATGCAGTATGAGGTGATCTTTCAGCCATGCAGATGTGGCGATCTTTCAGCCATGCAATGTAGTATGAGGCGATCTTTCAGCCATGCAGATGCAGAAGAGGCGATCTTTTAGCCATGCAATGCAGTATGAAGCGATCTTTCAGCCCATGAAATGCAGTGGAGGTATAGCTTAACCTCGAAAGGCAGAATAGTAGCCTTATGCAAGTTGGAAGGCAGAATAGTAGCCTTATGCAATGCGGATGCGGATGGAGACAGCGTTTAGTCTAGGAAGGCAGTATAGTAGCACTATGCAATGCAGATAGAGACAACGTTTAGTCTCGGAAGGCAGAATGGTAGCCTTATGCAATGCAGAAATGCAGATAGAGATAGCGTTTAGTCTCGGAAGGCAGAATGGTAGACTTATGCAATGTAGAAATGCAGATAGAGACAGTGTTTAGTCTCGGAAGGCATAATGGTAGCCTTATGCAATGCAGAAATGCAGATAGAGATAGCGTTTAGTCTCAGAAGGCAGAATGGTAGCCATATGCAAGAAATAAGATAGCAAATGATAGTAGAGTTTTCTTAGCTGATAGCAGATTGCGGCGTGGTGATTACTGGGAGCATTGCGACATACGGAACATTGCGGGTGTGTGCTGATAGCAAATTTTGGTAGGTGCAATTTCTTATTCGCCTAGTGAGTGTATAGTACGATTTCTTATTGCATGCATCCAAAGAAAAATCGTGAGTTTGGGAAGGTTAGTTCGTATCCCTGCTGGCTTTGCTTGACCTGTTTGGCTTTGATCTGGTGATACTGTATGTACCACTGGGGTAGCGTTGCTAAAATAATAAACATGCATGATTTTGAAAAAAAAAATACAACATAAATGTATAATTAAAATATATTTTTTAGATGAACTGACGACTGTGACGTGGTTTGAGACATTGCGACCTCTCTTGCTATGGAATTTTGAGGGTCCTCCTCAAAATTTTGCCCTAGTTTAATGGGTTAGACGTTTGTGACTGTTGCTTGCGATGATTCGGTTGAGATTGCTTCGGAATTTTGAGCGTCCTCCTCAAAAAATTTCCCCAGTTCCTAATTTCGGGAGGGGGGGGGGGAATGAAAATTTTATTGAATTGTGACCGAACCCATAGGGCTGCCTACGTATCCCCTCTTAAACGGGAATTAGGTCAGGCGTAGTTCAATTTACATCATGCAGGGAAACATAAAGATTACACATAGTAGCGTTTGACTACATCTGAATTAATCGGCTTTGGCCAAACTTCTCCTTCCATTTCTGCGAGTATGAGGGCTCCTCCTGTCAGAACCCGGTGAACCATGTACGGACCTTGCTAGTTGGGAGAGAACTTCCCTTTGGCTTCATCTTGATGCGGAAAAATTTTCTTTAACACCAGTTGTCCCGGTGTGGGGACTGTCTTGGCTTGACCCTTTTGTTGAAGGCTCTAAACATTCTGTTCTGATAGAGTTCACCATGGCAAACTGAGTTCATCCTTTTTCCGTCTATGAGAGCTAGTTTCTCATAACGACTTTTTACCCATTCTGCGTCATCGAGTTCAGCCTCCTGTATGATCCTTAAGGAAGGAATTTCTACTTCGGCGGGAATGACGGCTTCGGTAACATAAACCAGCATATAGGGGGTTGCCCCGGTCGATATGCGGACTGTGGTGCGATACCCCAATAGAGCAAACGATAACTTCTCGTGCCACTGTTTGTGCTTTTCTGTTTTTTCCTCAATATATTCTTGATATTCTTGTTGGCGGCTTCCACAGCTCCATTAATTTGAGGCTTGTAGGCTGTGGAATTCTTGTGGCTAATTCTGAAGGTTTCGCACATACCTTTCATTAGGTCACTATTGAGATTGGAGCCATTATCAGTGATGATTGACTCTAGGATACCGAATCGACAAACAATACGGTCGCGGAGTCTGCCACGACTTTCTTAGTCACTGCTCTGTAGGAGGCTGCTTCGACCCACTTGGTGAAATAATCGATGGCTACTAGGATAAACCTGTGTCCGTTTTAGTGGGCTCAATTGGACCAATAACATCCATTCCCCAGGCGGCGAATGGCCAAGGCGAGCTTGTTGCATTGAGCTCATTTGGTGGCACCTTTATCGTGTCGGCATGAATCTGACAGCGATGGCATTTCTGGACGTACTGGATGCAATCTGTCTCTATAGTCATCCAAAAGTAACCGGCCCGGAGTATCTTCCTTGCTAAAACAAAACCATTCATATGTGGACCGCAGGTCCCAGCATGAATCTCCTCTAGCAGCTTGGATGCTTCTTTTGCGTCGATACACCTTAATAACCCAAATCAGGAGTCCTCCTATACAGGATTCCTCCGCTGTGAAAGAAGTTGTTAGACAACCTCTAAAGTGTGCGCTTCTGAGTATGATTGGCAAGCTCCGGGTATTCTCCTTTCGCCAAATATTCCTTGATATCATGGAACCAAGGTTTTCCGTCTGCTTCCTCCTCAACATGGGCACAGTAAGCTGGCTGATTATGAATTTTCACTGGTATGGGATCAATGAAATTCTTATCGGGATGCTGTATCATGGATGACAGGGTAGCCAATGCATCAGCGAATTCATTCTGGATCCTTGGAACATGTCGGAATTCTGTCTTTGTGAACCTCTTTCTCAATTCCTATACATGATGCAGATACAGGAGTATCTTGGAGTTCTTAGTTGCCCATTCTTCTCGTACCTGATGTATGAGTAGATCTTAATCTCCGATCACTAGCAACTCTTGCACGTTCATGTCAATGGTCATCTTGAGTCCTAAGATGCAGGCTTCATAGTCGGCCATATTATTGGTGCAGGGGAACCTGAGCTTGGCGGACACTAGATAATGCTGGCCGGTTTCTGATACCAAGACTGCTCCTATGCCAACTCCTTTGAAGTTTGCTGCTCTATCGAAAAACATTCTCCAACCATCATAGGACTCTGCAATATCTTCTCCTACGAATGATACTTCTTCATCAGGAAAATACGTTTTCAGAGGTTCGTATTCTCCATCCACGGGATTCTCAGCGAGATGATATGCCAGGGCATGTCCTTTGACCGCTTTCTGGGTCACGTAGACAATGTCGAACTCACTCAACAGGATTTGCCACCTGGCTAGCTTGCCAGTGGGCGTGGGCTTCTAAAAGATGTACTTTAAAGGATCCATCCTTGACATGAGATATGTAGTATAGGCACAGAAGTAATGCCTTAGCTTCTGAGCGACCCAAGTCAAAGCACAACAAGTGCGCTCCAGAAGAGAATACCGGGCCTCATACGGAGTGAACTTCTTGCTGAGAAAATAGATGGCCAGTTCCTTTCTTCCTGTTTCATCATGTCTACCTGGCTCAGGCAGGACCAAGACTGGTGGTGTTGACAGGTACTCCTTGATTCTGTCGAAGGCCTTTTAACAGTCGTCGATCTATTTGGTAGCGGCGTTCTTCTTCAACATCTTAAAGATTCGCTCGCAGATGACTGTGGACTGTGCTATGAACCGGCTGATGTAGTTGAGTCTTCCCAAGAAACTCATCACGTCCTTCTTGTTCTTTGGCGGTGGTAGTTATTGAATGGCTTTGACTTTTGATGGATCTAGTTCTATCCCTCGGCGGCTCACAATAAACCCAAGCAACTTCCCGACGGGAACCCCAAATACATATTTTGCGGGGTTAAGTTTCAAGTTATATCTCCGCAATCTGTTGAAAAACTTCCTCAGATCTTTTATGTGGTTAGCGGCCTTCTTGGATTTGATGATAACATCATCCACATATACCTCTATCTCCTTGTGTATCATGTCATGGAAAATGGTAGTCATGGCCCTCATATAGGTGGCCTCTGCATTCTTTAGGCCGAATGGCATCATCTTGTAACAATACATTCCCCACGGCGTAATGAAAGCCGTTTTCTCAGCATCTTCTTCATCCATCCAGATCTGATGGTAACCGGCGAAACAATCTACAAATGATTGCAACTCATGCTTGGCACAATTGTCGATCAAGATGTGTATGTTTGGCAAAGGGAAGTCGTCTTTCGAACTGGCCCGGTTGAGATCCCGGTAGTCGACACAGACTCTAACCTTCCCGTCCTTCTTTGGTACTGGAACGATGTTGGCTAACCATGTCGGGTATTCCACTACCCTAAGGACCTTAACTTTGACTTGCTTAGTGACTTCTTCCTTGATTTTCAAACTCATACCCGGCTTGAACTTTCTGAGCTTCTACTTTACCGGCAGACATGTCGGATCAGTTGGCAGTTTGTGAGCCACAATAGACGTACTTAGACCGGTCATGTCGTCATATGACCAGGCGAATATGTCCTCATATTCCCTTAGAAATTTTGTGTATTCCTTCTATTCTGATGGCGGTAAGTGAACGTTGATTCGTGTTTCCTTTACATTTTCTGCATCTCCTAGGTTAACAATTTAATGTCTCATCCAGGTTGGACTTAGGTCTGTTCCCAAAGTTCTCTACTTCTTTGACAATTTCCTTTGGTATGTCATCTTCCTCTGAATCAAGGTCTATTTGTCGCGTTGCCTCATTGCATGTCACATTCATGGGTTCATCAAGATAAGTAATAGTAATGCTGTATAAATAAAGTAATAAGAGAAAGATAATAGTAAGTGTTGATTCATAAGAGAAGTCGAAATGCTTTTGATAAATTTCATAATTGTTTTGAACATTGAAGATCTTATTGCGGGAATAGAAATGCGAAAAGAAAATCATCTAGTAAATAAAAATAGTGCATGATGCTTGTTTTAGCCTTGCTACCCCGAGGCTCGTCGAGCTCTGGTTGTTCTGATAGTCCAGTTATTGAGGCGTGCTCCTCTGCTTACGGCCTGTATGGAAGGGCCTTCCTCCCCCTCCTCCTCAATGATAACACAACAATCCATATCATTATCTTCTAAAAACAAGTTTTCATTGCTGCGAGCGCCTCTTCTTCGTCCGTCCCATAGATGACGTCAGCCTGTTGGAAAGTCTGTTCTAAGTGTGGTATAGGCTGCTCCAGTGGGTAGTAAGGACCGCGCCATGGTGGCGACCAATTGTTGAACTTTTCCCAAGTGTATTCGTATCCCAGGCCAAAAGTGGTGCCATGCTTCTTGAGTGTTATGGGTTTAGCTATTCCTTGGAGGTTTTTGCCGAGTCCTTTGCCAGGATCGTACCCACTCCAATTCAATATACTCTCGATCTTGTTATCCCACCACTTGTCTTTGTCGACAGCATTGACCCGCTCGATGTGGTGGTAGTTCTCTCCGCCTAGCTTTCTTCTTCCTCCGATTGCTGGAATGGTCTGACGACTGTATATGGGGTTGCTACCGTCGTCGTGAATGATCACCTCCTGGTGATTCCAATCGAATTTTACCGCCTGGTGCAGGGTTGATGCTACGGCCCCAGCAGCGTAAATCCATGGCCGCCCCAGCAGCAGGTTACAGGATGCGGGCACGTCTATTACTTGAAAATCAACATCGAACCATATTGGTCCCATCTGCAAACACAAGCTAATCTCACTGATGGTGGACCTCTGAGACCCATCAAAAGCTTTTACATTGATTGCTCCTTCTTTTATCTCGTGCAGCAATTTGCCCAACTTCTTGAGCGTTACCAGAGGACAGATATTAAGGCTGGACCCCCGTCGACCAGGATCCTGGTGATGAAATAGTCCTCACATTGCACGGTAATATGCAGGGCTCTGTTGTGACCCAGCCCTTCAGGTGGCAGCTCGTCCTCATAGAAGGTGATTTTGTGGCTCTCTAATACCTGTCCCACCATGTTGGCCATTTCCCCGTCGGTGATGTTGCTTGGCACGTAGGCTTCACTTAGCACCTTCAACAGAGCATTTTTGTGTGTCTTGGAATTCTGCAGCAGTGAGAGGATGGATATCTGCGCTTGTGTTTTGTTCAGCTGGTCGATGACCGAGTACTCTTTGGCATGTATCTTTCTCCTAAGGTCATCTGGACCTGTCTCAATGATGGGTGGCCGGTTGGAGGCCTGCTTGCTGGACTCAGCCATGTACTCAGGGGTATAGACTCTCCCCGTTCTTGTCATTCCCTGTGCTGCAATAGTCTCTTCGAACCTGACCTTGCCTTTCCTCCTAGCCTCGACTGCGTAATCCCAGGGTATAGCTTTTGTGTGGAATGACGGCATGACGGACATTGCCACTGGGATCGGTGCGGCCACCTTTACTTCGAATGGGATATGCTCTTTGGGTGGCAAAATTGCGACTTCAAATGGTGTTGGTGCTTTTGCTGATGGCGCTGCTTCGAACTCAAGAGGGATAGACACATCTACCTCAGTGACCTCAGATGGTTGGATCTGGACCATGATGGGGTTGAGAGTAACTGTTGGCTTCTTTGGATCATCGCCCTCTGTGATCAACCCGATGGATCCCTCGGGATCCCAATCATCCTCCACTTCACTCATGTGAATACCCCCGCCCTTATGGTCCGGCAGAGGGTTGTTGCGGATATTTGGGCGGGTTCTTTTTCCACAATAACCTTATTATCGATCAGAGACTGGATCTTGTCTTTCAAGGAACGACATTCGTCGATGGTGTGCCCTTTCATGTCGGAGTGGTATGCACAGGATTTGTTTGGGTTAACCCACTGAGAAGGGTTCTCAGGGGTTGTAGCAGGGATGGGGGTGACATAACCGGCAACTTTGAGTCTCTCAAATAGTTGGTCAATGGGTTCAGCAATGGCTGTATATTGTTTGGGAGGCCTGCGGTCAAAATTTGGTCGAGGTCCAGGGAAGTTTTGACGGGTAGGAGGTGACTGATAGTGGGATGGTTGAGTATTGTAAGTTTGGTAGACATGTGCGGGTTGGGAATATCTGGGCGAAGTAGGCTGATATATGGGATGTGGAGATGGTTGATAGGCGGGTGGTGAGGGTGCTTGGTAGTTTGGAGTAGGTTGATATGTGAGTGGAGGTGTCGGGTAGGTTTGGTACTTGCTAGGAGATTTGGTTCTTTGTGCAACCATCACGGCTCCTACGTCCCTCTTTTTGGACACACCACCGGACTGCAAGGCCTTATTTGTAGCTTGCAAGGCCTCGAAGTTTGTAACCATAACGCTCTTAATGCCTTCTTCAATTCGTTCCCCCAGTTTGATAATGTCTGAAAATTTGTAGCTTTCGATCATCATTAGTCGTTCATAATATTGCGGGTCTTGGGCCCAGACAAAGAATTTATTCATTTGTTCCTCTTCTAAGGTAGGTCAGACCTTAGCAGCCTCGGACCTCCAGCGAGTAGCATACTCGTGAAATGTTACTATAGGCTTCTTCTTTAGATTTTGAATATAGAACACATCCGGCGCATTCTCTGTGTTAAACCTGAACTTGTCCATGAAATCGGATGCCATGCCTACCCAGCTTGACCATTTCTTTGGATCCTGGCTGATGTACCAAGACGGAGCATCTCTTTTTAGGCTCTTCATGCAAATTCTCTCATCTTTCCCTACCCCAACCAGCTTGTCACAATACGTACTCAAATGGACCCTAGGATCACCTGTACCGTCAAACATCTCGAACTTTGGAGGTTTGTACCCCTCGGGCAGTTCGACATCGGGCTGTATGCAGAGATCTTCATAATTCAACCCTTCAATTCCCTTGTTTCCTTCAACGCCTTGGATTCGGCTAGTCGATTTCTTAAGTTCTTCAGCCAGGTTCCTGATGAGCAAATCTTTATCGTCAGACTCGGGTGTGCCTGAGATGGGTTGGGTGGAGAGTGGCATGGTCTCCACGTAGATGGAGGTGTTATGGTGGGTGTGGAAGTGGTCATTTGTGGGGTTTTGGAGTTCTGGGAGGAGCAATGGGGTGTTGTTTATGGTATGGCAAGTGTTGCATTGGGACTTTGGTGGAACATTATGCGGAGCGGGATGATTCTGTTGCTTCGGGATATTTTGGGGTGGTGTAGGGTTTTGAGTATTGGGAAAGGTGATATCTGGGGTGCTGAGCGAGAATGACAAACTTGCCAGATTCCGAACCTGGTCAAGCTCTTCCTGGAACTTTAGCAATTTCTGTTCAAGCTGGGATACATTTTCATTAGTGACCTCTACCCGTTCAGTTGAATTCTCCTTTCTGATGTTGTTCAAATCTTTCATTTTGCCTTTGTTCTTGTTTTTGATAGGACTAAGAGGAGGAGTGGGTGGAGGCCCCCTGGATCTCGTGGAATAGGATGATGCTGCCAGTGTGCACGAACTAACCTTTGGGGAGGGGAATAACAAAACAAAAAATAAAACAAAAAGGTAACCAAGTTAGTGAGGATCATAAAAAGTATTGCAGTATTTAAACACATAGTGCGGGAATGTAAATCGTGTCCTAATTTGGGAGCCTCGTTGTTCCCAAGGTAGGCCTATCGACAGGTTGATTTGGAGAACTTAGAATGCTAAATGCTTTATTTTATTGATAAAGATAGCCGAATCCCAAAACGACACTAAAGGCAAGAAATAAAATCACTACTGGCCATTGGCCTTATTACATTCTATAAAGCGAAAAGATAAACTCCTATCTATTTGGTCCCAGAAGGACCTTCCCCGGGTTGAATGCTCTCGCTGATCAAATCCTCCATCTCGCGTAGGTTCACCAGCAAAAATGCCTTTGCCAGGTGTTCTCCTTCGTTTCCCTCAGAGTTCTGGCAGTCGGTGACTATCTTCCTCACTTTTCCTTCCAATTCCAGCAGACTGTATTCCAGATATTCCAACTTTTCGCTAGCTTTGGCGGCTCTCTCTTTCCACTCATTGATTTGATCATTTGATGGAAGACTCCTCCACCAGTCTAGCAAGAGTGGGGGTGTGCTAATCATACCGAAACTGGGGACCTCGTGCCTCATTTTCTGCAAAACAAAAGGGTTAGACCCTACCCCCACCAGACTCGACTATTTAATATCAACAACTAGCATGAAGCATTTAGTTCTCCAAATAAATGCACAGAACGTGATGATGTCCGTTTGGGTTTAGGGAAACCCAGTGGACTTTTGGACAAGGCTATCTTAAAGGATCATTATGCGGACAACATAACTGATCCGGCTAGGTTTGACCATGATGCATGCATAATTCAACAGAGTAAGGTTACTATGGGGTTTTAGACTGGTACCGGGAAGGCTCGGAACCGTCGAGTGCACCGTTGATCGACTAGTTTTACCGCAAATATGCCTTTCCGAATTTAGAGGGTAATGATATAGGAAGAGTGCAACCACTCATTATAAGCGTTGCTATAGTATTTGTTTTGGCGCGAGTGGAGTATGATGTTGAGCATGATTATGCAATAATAAAAAAGAAATCATGTTGACATGTATTTGCACATTAAGAAAGTGATAAATACAGCAGTTTCATAATTTAAAGCAATAAAGGAAAGAAAACAAAGGGAGACATGGCAGTTTTGCTTTTTTAAAGAAGAAATTAAATGCCAAAAGAAATCAAACAGATAATTGCACATACAGAGAGGTACAAATTCACAAGAATAATCTGAAATGGTAAAAGCCTAAAATCCCCAGTAGGGTCGCCATGCTGTCGTGCCCCCTTTTTTCCCTCCTCGCGGCGGGAGAATCGGGTTTATGACATTTTAGGTATGGGGCAACTCGTTCCTTTTGGGAACTGGGTTTTGCATTTTTGAAGAGTCGCCACCTAATGATTTATGGTGCATTAGGACACCTACAAGGATCAACTACAACTACGCTTTTTGATAACCAGAGATAGGGTAAGGGCTTGAAATTCTCCTAAGGGGAAGGTGTTAGGCACCCCTCAGGATCCACTAGTGTGGTTCCCGACCAGACAATTCTTTTGTGAATTTGGTGCAATTAACAAGTAAACAGATAAGGCTCAAATAAGAGGAGATTTTTAATACACAAATGCTTGGAAGTAAACAAAGTGTGAAAGAGCAATTATTAAAAGACTGATTTTTGAAAAGGAGTCAAAATATTTTAATGACAAAGAAAGAAAGGGAAAGGGGGTCCTAGGTTTATTCATAATATGGATCACATCAATGCAATACCCGGTAATCACAACTCAAAAGAGGGGCTACACGTGGTATTAGCGCACCGGTCATCATATACATATCTACCCTTCCCACCCTGTTAAGGTATTATAGCGCGGATTAGTCTCGACCACCATTGCATGCTATTACCCGCCCCATTCCTATCAGTCCCGGAGGCATTTAGGACTACTATTCCTAAAGGGAGGGGTATTGGGCTGACTTGGAGTTTCAAAGGTGAAAAATCTAAGGCGACATACAAAACATATAGGACAGCACAATAACATGGGAAGCACATAAACAATGAAGGCTCACATATACCTCCTCAAACAAAGCAATCAGTAGCATGACTTAAACAGCAAAGAGGGTCTGAAAATGTTAAGGCAAAAGGGGAGTTTAAGTTGTTGAAGCAGACCAATTTATTGCATAACTCAAATAAGAAGTCTGAATCAGGCATGCCTGCTGGTTGTAGCGATTATTAACAAAAACGGGTTCGGTTTTATTTATTGTTATTACCTAAGGTTTGCCTAAGTGTAGAATCCTATGAGCATGGTATCTATTACGGATTCTGAATGTGGCAAAGTAGTGACAAACTAAAAAATGAGCGGCTTGAAATCCTACAGGCATGCTTGCTAGACTGTGTTAAATAGGTGATTAATTACCTAAAAAAAAAAACTAGTTCAGAATAGCCTGCTTTTAAATTAGCTTAGTTTCAGATTCTGCAGATGATGGTATCCCTTATTGCTGGTTGTTTTTAACTGCTATAGACATGATATCTAGTGTTGCTGTTTTAATTCCTATAGACATGTTCTACACGTTATACTGATTTTGAACATTATAAGCATGATATCCATTTATAGCCGTTTAGATCCTAGAGCATGATGTCGAGGTGGTGACAAACGTGCAGAATTTAAAGTAAAGTCCTATAGGCAGGTTATCTAGGTGCGAAGTTTGAATATGCAGGATTTTAAATGAACCCCTATAGGCATGGTGTCTAAAGCGCAGAATTGAACATGCAGGAAGTAAAACAGTCCTATAGGCATGCTTTCTAAGTGCGGAATTGAATCATTCAAAACACAAATCCTATAGGCATGTTTTCTACCCTTGAGCATGCATAGTTACCCATCCCTTTTTTTTTACTAGCCAACCCCAAATGTTCATTACAAATTATTACAGACCAGTTGCTGAATTACATCAAAAAAATACATAAAAATAGGAAAGTACAACCATAGGAAGCCTGATTCTGACTTCCTCTCTGAGTTATGGAACAAAATGCGTCAAGTACCACTTGTTCAAAGCCTTTCTTACACCTGGGTGTATCAAAGTTCCCTAAGGGTCTCGAGGGACCCCGGGCAGTGCTTACACCCAGGTTCAATAGAACCAGATAGAGATTAGTGCAGTATGGAAGGGCCAGCCCTTATGTGTCCAAGTTCAGAGGGAGCTCATGGGTCCCAAGGCAAGGCTCACACAAAAGGGGCAGAACTTAAGTCTAGGAAGATAGTGGAAGTGCAGGAATAGAGTTTAAAAAGTGAGGGGGATAAAGGAGAGGGGTAAAGGTAATTAGTAAAATACAGAATTGATAACTTCATACAAAGGGGTTCAGGGGTTGGGTTCATTGCAAAGAGCCTATGTATTTAGGCAAGGGTCAGCCTTGGGCATGCACAGCAATAGAAGATGCTGGCATGCCTATAAGACAACCAGAACACACAACAACCAGAGAAAATATGGAGGTTGTGATCCTAGGGGGATCAAATTTGGGTCATGGACAACAATGTTCAATGCTATCATGCCCAAACCAACCACAGATACCAAACATATTGGGGACAGGGATTTAAGGTCCACAAGCCATGATAAGTAATTAACAGAAGCACTAATTCAGAACAGAAAAGGCAGAATACAACATGCTTAATAATGGAACTTAGTTAAATACAAACAAGAGACAAACAGGAATGAAAGAAACAGTAAAGGAACATGTTGTTGTTGATGCTTGAAATTAGTTAGAACATACCAGTCAGAGAAGCAAAGTGCAGTAAAGAAAAGTAAGAAGGACTCCAAAGTCTAGCCTTGGCTTTCGGCCGGCGAAACAGACAGTAGCACAAGTAGCAGTAAAGCAAGAGAGAGTTTTTGAGTGTAAGTGTGTGTTCTGAACTTAAATTGTCCCTGTCTTGAAAGAGGAGAAGCATAGGGTATTTTATAGCTTCTTGAAAACGAGTAAAAGAGAAGTAATAAGCTACAAACATGGAAACAATCACTATTCAGAATCAATTACACATATGATTGCCTTTAATCAAGGGATCACTTTCTTAATGGGCAGTGACAAATTCAAAATAAGGAAAGAAATCAATTTATAGACAGACTGATTATTGCCATAAAAGAAGCAGTAAAATAATGAATAAGTGATTAAGTCTAAATACAGGAATATACTTGTTTTGGAAAGGAATCGGTAAGTCAAAATAAGGAAAGAAATCAATTAACCTTAACGGGCGAGTGAAATCAGATTTTCACAAAAGAAAAGTTTGAAACCAGTCACAGAATTGAAGATCAAACAGGGAAACTTAGCATATAAATAGAGTGCACAAACACTAGACATGCGAGGCCAAACAATTGGCAAAAGGAAACAACATGCAATAGCACAAAGTTAGTAGACAGCAAACATTCGAAGCCTGATAGTCACGTAGGTCAAGCTTCAGTGACTTAGTAGTAGAGAAAAAGATAGAGTATCAGAAGCATGTAAAGGGTAAAGTGAAAAACCCTTCTGAAGACATAGTCGAGTTTCAAAGATAGTAAGAACCCAGAATCACATAAAAAAAAGAGATGCTGAAACAAAGGAATTTCAAATCAAGTCGAGCAACTTCAAACAGATGAATTGCACAAGCAGTTTCAGAAACTCGAATAGACCCCAAAGAAATTAGGGTTTTTGAAACCAATCGAGTCTAGAGATGCTAAACAAGTAAATCAAACAAACAAATAGTCTCGGGAACTCGAATAAACCCAAAAATTAGGGTTTTCAACACCAATCGAGTCTAGAGATGATAAACAAGTAAATCAAACAACTACTAACAAATGGACTCAGAAACCTCAGAAGAAATTAGGGTTTTTATCATGCAAACTCAGAGAGGAGAACAATACGAGCAAACATAGCAAAACATGTCAAAAATCAGAGAAAGTTTTGAAATAACTTAACAAGAAAACCCTAATCGGAAAAGATAAAGAGTTTTGGAAGCAGAGTTTTAAAAGAAACTTTGGGAAAAATGCTTAGAAGTTCAAAGCAAACATAGATCTGAAGCAGATCTGAAAGAAATCAAAAGAACCTTAGAGATTAGGGTTTCAGAAGAACCCCAAGTGACGAGAAAGGCCTTGAAAGCCATTGATCTAAGCAGGAGAGTCAAAGGTCTGACTCGAGTGGCCATGGCCGGCCGGAGAAAGATCAGAGACGACCGGAGAACGGTCATCGAGCAAAGTCTGGACCAAGCCCCTTCATGATCTGGTCATGAGACCATAAAAACGAACGCGTAGAAGCCATGGGAGGCTGATACAGGTCTCCGATGACCTTGGAAGGCCATGGATTAGGGCGGATTAGGGTGGCGGCGGATAGGGTTTGAGGTTGGTGTAGAAAGGATTTGAGAGAGGAGGGGGATTCAGAGGCGGCGTGTTGTGAGGAATGATAGGGTTTAGGGGGTAGTTGGGGATTAATTTAGGTAAGTGGGTTTGATGGCCATTGATCATTTTGATCAACGGTGTGGATTGAACGAGTAAGTGGGGCGGTTTAATAGAATAGGGTTTGGGTCGGTTCAGGGTCAGAGTAACTGGGCTTCAAATTGGGTTCAATTTGGGTTCAAAATCAGGCTATAATTGAAATAAAATGGGGCTAACATTTAAATAACCAATTTTTCCGATTTGATTTATAAAAAATAATAAAATAATTTGTGTAAATAAATTAAAGGTACTAATATGATCTATAACACATAATTAATTATTTAAAAATACCATACCTAATTTTGTGAACACAAATGCAATTAAATCTTAAAAGAGGCTAATATTGCAATTATATGCAATTTAGCTTTAAAAATACTAAATAAATTTGTAAAAATATGAAAAAAATTCCCTTGGCTATATTTGGTATAGATATAAAAGTGCGATAAGGGAATCACCAAAAAATGACAGTTTTGGAAATAATTACTGAATTTTATGGATAAAATAGGAAAATAAATAGATTAAAAATCTTTTAAAAATTAAGGAAAAGCAATGAAGTACTTGGATATATGTATATATGCATATATATGCCATTTTGAAGCTATTTTTCATATTGAAAATATATAGGAAAAAATTGGGTGTCAACAGTAACAAAAATGTATTGTTCTGGGGTATATCAAGGTTTAGTCTTCGCTTCATGTTTCGTCGACCAATCCTTCCTAATTCACATCTTTGTTGAAAGAATATCTTTTGTAATTCCTTACATAAGGATTAAGAAAATACCGGATTGCCACATACACAAGCAAATTGTTGATAAAACTAACAGACAGGGTGGGAATCTTGATGGAAGAAGAATCCACCCATGCACCCGGCAAGCTCCAAGAAGTTCTAGAAAGTGACTCTCCCCTAAGACAAGTAGCATCCACTAAGGCTATCCCTGTCTCATCTGAAGGTATGATTCCAATTGATCAATTGAAGGAGTTCATTGAAGGAACCATTAAGAACAAATATGAAGTTGCTGCCAAATCCTCCCTTACATATGCAAATCCGTACACGGCAAGGGTCGATATGTTGAAGATGTATGCTGGCTATCAACCTCCAAAGTTTCAACAGTTTGATGGTAAAGGTAACCCAAAGCAACATGTGGCACACTTCGTGGAGACGTGCAATAATGCTAGGACTTATGGAGATTACCTCATCAAGCAGTTTGTCCGCTCGCTAAAAGGAAATGCTTTTGACTAGTACACAGACCTCGAGGTTGGATCAATCGATAGCTGGGATCAACTAGAGCAAGAGTTCCTCAATTGCTTTTATAGTACGAGACGTACTGTAAATATGATAGAACTTACAAATACTCGTCAACGAAAGGGGGAACCAGTTATCGAATTTATCAATCGTTGGAGGAATGCAAGCCTCAACTCCAAAGATAGGCTTACTGAAGCTTCAGGCATAGAGATGTGCATCCAGGGCATGCATTGGGGATTGCGCTACATCTTGCAAGGTATCAAGCCTAGTACATTTGAAGAACTTGCAACTCGTGCCCACGACATGGAATTGAGCATGGCCTCTGCTGGAAATGAAAGGTTGCCCATCTATGAACCTCGTAAAGGGAATGACAAGCAAGAAGTTAGGAAGTGGGGCAAGTTCGTACCCAAGTCTGAAAGCAAAGAAGCTATGAATGTCAACACGTCACCTGTGAAGTTCACAACGAAGGTGAGCAAGAAGCAGAGTATGAAATCCACTTATTTTCAATATAAGCCAAGTGGAAAGTTGACTTTAAAAGAAATGCAAGAGAAAGAGTACCATTTCTGGATTCTGATGTGCCAGCTATTTTTGAAGAACTCCTCGAGTTAAATCCCATTGATCTTCCGGAGATGAAGCGACCAAATGAAGCTGGGAAAACAAATGACCCAAATTACTGCAAATACCATCGACTTGTAAGCCACCCTCTGGAGAAGTGCTTTGTCTTCAAGGACAAAGTCATGGACATGGATCGCGAAAAGAAGATCGTGCTTCAAGATGAGAAAGCAAGCGCAAACCAAGTCTCTATCACCTTTGGCTCATTTAGTCTGGATGAATTATGCGGTATTAAAGAAAGTAAAGATAAAGAATTACTGGAGAATGACAAAGCTGAAGTCAATCAACCTGAGGATGATGAAGGTTGGACATTGGTGACTCGTCATAGGCGCCACAAAAGGAGCCTACGAAAAGGATCAATCGAACAACCAACAAGGAAAATAATGGTGAAAAGACCGAGGAGATGGGATCCAGTTAAGCACGTAAAGAAAGCAAAAGTGGAGGTGCACCACCCTCAAAAGCCACGACATCCAGTGACCTAGGAGGATTTCTTGCCATGTTGGTTCCGCACGGAGATTTCCCATGAGGGTATCGATGCCTCTTGTTGCCATGATGACAAAGGGGAAGAAAAGAGTGATGACCTATCGTTGGAACCATCTCCGGAAAAGCTCATCGAGTCCACTCCTCAAGAAGTTAATGCTTGTGAGAAAAATGTCACGCTCACAAATGATGATCTTCTGCTAGGTGAAACTCTTTATAACCGCCTATTGTACCTGGTTGGCTATATGCGTGATGAAAGGGTAAATCAAATTTTGGATGATGGAGGATCCTCAGTGAACATTTTGCCAATTCGCACTGTAAAAGAACTTGGTATTCCCATGAACGAACTCTTAGAAAGTCGTGTGATGATCCAAGGATTCAACCAAGGGGGGAAAAGAGCCATATGCGCGATCAGGCTGGAATCACCATTGAAAATATGAAATCAAGTGCATGGCTGCATGTAATCAACGCGAAGACTTCATACAATGTCTTGCTTGGAAGGCCTTGGATACATGAGAATAAAGTGGTTCCATCTACCTACCATCAATGTTTAAAATACTATGAGGGTGAAGTCGAGAAGAAGATATATAGTTGCTGATGATGATCCATTCACCGAGGCAGAGTCACACTTCGCTGATGTAAAATTCTACTTGAAGAACTGCATTGTGGAGGAGATAAAAGTTAATGATGGCATGAAAAGCAAAAATGAAGAGCCCACAACTAAAAGAGCCAAAGTGACTACTGGTAGAGTCAAAGATGTTACCGAGGAGGTACAACCCAACGCGAATAAATCTTATAGAGGGGGTATTGCGTCTTATGGCAAGAAAGTGAGTCTTGCGCTCCAATATGTCCCTAAAAGGAAGAAAGACGAGGGCGAATCATATAATCTCCGAACTAACATGCTAAAGGAGTTAACTCTTCCGGTAAAACGAATTGAGGCAGTAAAGTTGTCCTCGAAGTCGCTTGCAGGGTTTGTAGCCCAAATTCGTTTGCAGAATATGGCATTCCCTGCAAAACGAACAGATGAAGGTTTTGATCTTAACGCTTACAAGCTATTTGCAAAAGCTGTATACAATCCCAATGAGCCTTAAAAGTTAGGGAAGCTCCCATCAGAAGCTGGAACGAGGCAACCACGTGAAGGTTTGTGATACAAGCAACCGTCACTAGTGCGCATCTCCATAAGAAGGTCGAGTAGCAATTATATCACCGTTGAAGACGAATCTGCCGCTTCTAACAAGCCTTCTGTCTTTGATCGACTTGGAAAATCACCTGTGAGGACCTCCGTGTTTGAAAGATTGGGTCCATTAAAGAAGGGGAACAAGTTCCAGAGAAATTTTCAAAGCATAAGAACACCCGCTTCGCCCAAAATCCAGATGATCTCAAAGGATTTCCAAAGTTTGGTTCCTTCTAGAATGAGGCGACAAACAAAACTTGTGGTTTCATGTAAAGAAGTACTGAAGGTAAAGCCATATACTATGGTCTACACTAAGGAGCGTGACGAAGATGAAGAAAGTGTGGGTTCTTCGTATCATGTTACTGTACAAGGCGAGAATGGTGTTCCATCTTCAATGGAGGATAATGTAGAATTGGAGGATGTTTCACCATGTTATCACATATCCTTCAACAATGGGGACCCTCAAGAAGATGACGATACGAAAGATGCTCTACCTAAACTTGAAGAAGGAGTGAAGACGACAGTTGATGCCTTAAAAGAAGTTAACCTTGGAACCGATGAAGAACAAGACCCACCTACCTAAGTGCTTTACTAGAAGTTGATGAAGAGAGCACTTATATTGAGTTACTCAAGGAGTTCAGGGATGTCTTCGCTTGGTGTTACAAAGAGATGCCTGGCTTGGACCCGAAAGTAGCAGTGCATCACCTTTCAGTCAGAAATGGTGCTCGCCCTGTTAAACAAGCTCAAAGGCGCTTTAGGCCGGACTTGGTTCCCTTGATTGAAACCGAAGTTAACAAACTCATCAAAGCTGGCTTTATTCGTGAAGTTAAATACCCAACATGGGTTTCAAGTATTGTCCCTGTAAGGAAGAAAAATGGCCAGATTCGAGTGTGCGTTGACTTTTGGGATCTCAACAATGCGTGTCCAAAAGATGAATTCCCGCTTCCCATTCCAGAGCTGACGGTCGATGCTACTACTGGGTACGAGGCAATGTCATTTATGGACGGTTTATCAGGCTATACCAAATTTGCATGGCGCCAAAAGATGAAGAGCTTACTGCATTCCGCACCCCAAGGGTATTTATTGCTACAAGGTAATGTCTTTTGGCTTGAAAAATGCTGGTGCTACTTACCAAAGGGCTATGCAGAATATTTTTTACGATCTTCTCCACAAGAATGTCGAATGTTATGTTAAAGAATTGGTGGTAAAATCAAGAGAGAAGGGCGGCCACTTGAAAGACTTAAGATTGGTGTTTGAGTTGCTACGGAGGTAACTTAGGATGAATCCATTGAAATGCGCCTTTGGAGTTACTTCCAAAAAGTCCCTTGGTTTCATTGTTCGACATCGAGGGATTTTTATTGATCAAGCCAAAGTAGATGCAATCTTGAAAATGCCTGAGCCTCGGGACATTCACGAACTGAAAAGTCTGCAGGGAAAGTTAGCGTACCTTAGGAGATTCATCTCAAACCTAGCTGGGAGGTGCAAACCATTCAGTCGCCTTATGAAGAAAGGTGTCCCTTTCAAATGGGACCAAACGTGTCGCAATGCCTTTGAGAGCATTAAATCCTACTTGATGAAGCCTCCAGTTTTGGCAGCCCGTATACTTGGAAAGCCGCTGATACTATACGTTTCAGCACAAGAAAGGTCTGTCGAAGCGCTGTTGGCCCAAGAAAATAGTGAAGGAAGAGAAAACTCCATTTACTACTTGAGTAGGATGATGACACCAAACGAGCTGAATTATTCGCCAATTGAAAAGTTGTGTTTAGCGCTTGTCTTCTCAATCCAAAAGTTGAAGAACTACTTTCAAGCTCAAGTCATTCGTTTAGTTTCTAGAGCAAATTCCATCAAGTTCGTGATGTCAAAACCTGTCCTTAGTGATCAACTAGCAAGGTGGTACCTCCAGTTTCAACAATTTGAAATCGTGTACATCCCTCAAAAGGCTGTAAAAGGACAAGCGTTAGCGGACTTCTTAGCAGATCACCCTATACCTGATGATTGGGAGCTAACTGACGAAGTACCTGATGAGGACGCAATGGTCATTAAAGTTCAGCCTCCATGGAAGATGTACTTTGATGGTGCTGCACATCGTAGAGGAGCTGGTGTTGGGGTAGTATTTGTCACTTCTCAAGGTGAAGTCCTGCCCTACTCTTTTACGTTGACGCACTCTGCTCTAACAACGTCGCTGAGTATCAAGAACTAATACTTGGGCTTGAAATGGCTGTCAAAATGAAGCAGTTATAATTGCAAGTCTTTGGTGACTCTCAGCTGGTGGTCAATCAGCTCCTAGGTAGTTACGAGGTCAAGAAGCCTGAACTACGCCCATACCATGATTACGCTAAAAAATTAGTGGGGTGGCTCGATGATGTGACTATTCAGCATATGTCAAGGAAAGAAAACAAGAAGGCAGATGCTTTAGCTGCCCTAGCTTCATCGTTAACCCTGCCTGATCAAGCGCAAGTTACTGTCTGCCAAAAATGGGTAGTACCGCCGCCAAATGAGGGTGAAGGTGAAGAAAATTAACTCAAGCATCTTGTCGTTGTTTCTGAAGTCGATAAAGAAGAACGGCGACAACCCATTATCGAATACTTATTCTATGGGATACTTCCAGAAAATCCATGGAGAAGAACTGAAATCCGTCGGCGTGCACCTCGCTTCCTTTACTACAAAGATACCCTATACAAAAGATCATTCGAAGGAGTACTCTTGCGATGCTTAGGGGAAGATGAAGCACTCCAAGCTTTGCAAGAAGGCATTCTGGGGTATGTGGGTCACACTAGTCTGGACCAAAACTCCACTTTCATATAAAAAGGATGGGATATTATTGGCCAACGATGGTAAAAGATTTCTTGGACGACGCTCGAAGATGCAAGGCTTGTCAATTCCATGCAAATTTTATTCATCAACCTCCTGAATTGTTGCACCCGACTGTGGCATCCTGGCCGTTTGATGATTGGGGATTGGATGTTGTTGGACCACTGCCAAAGTCCTCTTGTAGGCACCTATACATCCTTGTTGCAACCGATTACTTCTCAAAATGGGCTGAAGTTGTTGCTCTTAAGGAGGTAAAGAAGGAAAATGTGGCAAGTTTCATCAGAGTAAACATAATCTATCGCTTTGGCATTCCTCGTTACATAATAACGGATAATGGAAAGACATTCGATAATAGGTTGATGAACAAGATTTGTGATCTCTTTGGCTTCAAGCAACGTAACTCTTCTATGTACAACGTTGCCGCCAATGGTCTAGCTGAGGCATTCAACAAGACTCTATGAAACTTGTTAAAGAAAGTCGTCTCCAAATCCAAACGAGATTGGCATGACCGTATGCAAGAAGCTCTGTGGGCATATAGGACAACTCACTGCATGCCAACGCAAGCGACCCCTTATTCACTTGTCTATGGAGTCGAAGCCGTCTTTCCACTCGAGTGTCAAATACCTTCATTACGATTAGCTATTCAAGAAGGATCACTGATGAAGAAAATGCTCGACTTCGATTAGCAGAGTTGGAGGCTCTTGATGAGAAAGGTTGGGAGCTCAATAGAGTCTTGAATGTTATCAAGCTCGATTGTCTCGCGCCTTCAATAAAAGAGTTCGCCCAAGATCCTTTCAAGTAGGAGATCAAGTATTTGTCGTACGAAGACCCATTATTACTTCCATATACCTGTAGGGAAGTTCACTTCAAAATGGGATGGGTCATATGTAGTGCAAGAAGCTTATTCAAATGGGGCTTCCAAGCTAGTTGATGCAGATGGCATGAGAATCGGCCCTATCAATGGCAAGTTTTTGAAGAAGTATTATCCTTGAAGTTTCAACGCTCCTTGAAGCACGAGCCTAAATAGCATGTTGCTACACTCTTGGCCCGCATGAGTCTAAACTGTGTACGGCCAATACAAAAAAAAAATAAGTCCGCTAGGTTGAAAACTTCGAAAGAGGCGACCTAGGAAAAAGTTAGGACATAAAAAAAATCACCCAGTCTGAAATACGGTATGACTTGATCCTCTTCACCGAGGTACGTAGGCAGCTTAGAGTTTCATTCTAAGTTCAGTCGCATTAGTTCAAAAGATACATATTGCCCTAATTGTTGTCCGAGTGAAGTATGAAAGGAATGTAAAATCAAGCTGAAACGCCATCCTCCTGTTGAACTTTGGACCCCATTTGATTTGATGGGGGCAAGTTGCTATGTGAAAATGGTGTCTTCACTAAAATGATGACAATTTGCATCAAAGTCTGGGGATTCGCTATGCCTTCATGTTCGCATAACCTTCAAGTTTGTTGGTCTTCATATCCGCTCACTACCCAAAAAATAAAGGAAGGTTANGAAAACCTCCACTGTTCTCATTAGCAATCTACATTGTTCATACAAGAACCAAAAAAACAATAAAAATATAAACTTTCTTGTCAGGCCTTACAACTAAGTCTACAAAAAGCAAAGCTAAATGTGGTAACAAATAGTTCATGAAATGAGTACCAAACGATGCTTTGGTTGCTTCTCATCCCCTCCAAACTTCTTTGAAGCTTGTTTCAACCGAGCTATAAAAATGCAACACAAACAAAAATATTACACCTATAGAATTACCCTCAAGAAAATAACCATTTTGCTTAAAAAATGAGTGGAAATTTAAGAGCTAACCTGGTGAGAGCAGTTTCTTTGGAAACAGCTTCTTTTTAGCAAATCTACGGTTCCAATCAAAGAGCTGAAAGAAAATGCCCACACAACCACCAGGCCTTTGAGGTTTTTTCTCAGTAATGGCCAAAGATGATGCTGTTATTGCTACACTATCACTCATTTCTCTAGCTGAACTAAAAAGTTATCACTCAAAATCCTCTCTTGAATTTCTAGCTGAATGTGATTTACCTACTTTGGCTTCCCAATAAGATTCTGTCAAAACATTATCTAAATATTAATGGAAATAACCCTACTGGTCCCTCTGCCCCCCACATCACTCACCCTCCTTTGCTCACACCAACAAAAAAAAAAAAAAAACTCACATTTTCATGCAAGAAACAGAGCAAAAACCCAACAAAAATTTCAGAAACAAGAAAATAGCAATGAACAGTAATACCCTGGATAGTGTTAAATGATAACCAACTTTTCACAAGAAACCACTCTAAAACAAAGAAACACAGAACAAGAAAATACAAACAGTAATACCCAGAATGTCTTTTACTTTCACGCAATGAGCTACTTTTCAAGAAAACAGCTAGAACTGACTATGAGACACTCTGGGAAGATTAAAAAGGAAAGAAAGACTGAATCTTGGATTGAAGATTCTCTTCTTATTTTTTGGGTTGGCAGTCAAAAAAGTAGAATCATATTCTACACTAGAGCACATGCTGAATCACGCAACCATAGAATAAAAATCTTTTCTTTAACCAATTGAGGAACCCCAGAAAGTGAAACCTTCTGTTCTTCTGAATAAAGCTGTGGTGGTGAAAACGGCTCTTCTACACTTTTTCACAGTGAAGAGCAGAGTGTAAGGGGAAATGGGACAAAGGTTGATGCGTAGGATAAGAAGAAATGGGACAAACTGAGCAACCCCACTCTCCACTGTAGGATTGGTCAACATGCAACATCTTCGTTCAATGTTTGGTATAAGAGAAATATACACGGTCTTCAGTATTTTAGTTTATTTTAAAATTGTTAAAAATTACTTTTACTTTTTAATAAAATCTTAAAAGTTGCTTCATGAACCCCGTGAATAGTTGTATGTGTAAAGACTCTTGAAAAGGTAATATGCTGACGCGCTTTTTTCCATATTTGATGTTCCTTAGCTAATGTATGGCTTTATCTTATAGCCTGTTTTTGGGAGTTTTTGGTCGTAGCTTTTTAAAAACTTAGTTTTTTTTTAAAAAACGGTATTTTTTTTTTTAAAAAAACTTTTTTTTGTTAGATTTGTAACGTAATTAAATTTTGAAAAATTATTTTTTAGAAGTCAATAAATTTNAACGCTCCTTGAAGCACGAGCCTAAATAGCATGTTGCTACACTCTTGGCCCGCATGAGTCTAAACTGTGTACGGCCAATACAAAAAAAAATAAGTCCGCTAGGTTGAAAACTTCGAAAGAGGCGACCTAGGAAAAAGTTAGGACATAAAAAAAATCACCCAGTCTGAAATACGGTATGACTTGATCCTCTTCACCGAGGTACGTAGGCAGCTTAGAGTTTCATTCTAAGTTCAGTCGCATTAGTTCAAAAGATACATATTGCCCTAATTGTTGTCCGAGTGAAGTATGAAAGGAATGTAAAATCAAGCTGAAACGCCATCCTCCTGTTGAACTTTGGACCCCATTTGATTTGATGGGGGCAAGTTGCTATGTGAAAATGGTGTCTTCACTAAAATGATGACAATTTGCATCAAAGTCTGGGGATTCGCTATGCCTTCATGTTCGCATAACCTTCAAGTTTGTTGGTCTTCATATCCGCTCACTACCCAAAAAATAAAGGAAGATTAACAATCGCAATCTTAAAAGAGAGCATAGATAAGTAAAAAAAAATCGCCTCATATGTAAAAGAATACGGGGGGTATCTGTGTTGGACTTCTTTTAACGGTTTTCGTTGCGAACTTTTAAAGGTGTTCGTCTCAAATTTTAAAGACATCAGAGTTTTTAACGGTTTCCATTGCAAACTTTTAAAGGTATTCGTCTCGAACTTTTAAATACATTCGAGTTTTTAACGGTTTTCGTTGCGAACTTTTAAAGGTGTTCGTCTCAAACTTTTAAAGGCATCCGAAATTTTTAACGGTTTTCGTTGCGAACTTTTAAAGGTGTTCGTCTCGAACTTTTAAAGGCATCCGAATTTTTAAAGGTTTTCGTGCCAAACTTTTAAAGGTGTTCGTCTCGAACTTTTAAAGGTGTTCGTCTCGATCTTTTAAAGGCATCCGAATTTTTAAGGTTTTTGTTTCGAACTTTTAAAAGGAGTATATTTCGAACTCTTAAAGGTACTCGTGACGAACTTTAAAGAGTCACCACTGCCGACTTTTAAAGATTTCTACTATGAATTTTTAAGAGTCTTCATTACGAACTTTTAAAGGTCTTCGCCACAAATTTTAAAGGTCTTCCTCGCAGAATTTTATGGGCTTCGCCGCAAATTTTAGAGGTCTTTATTGCATGCTTTAAGAGTCTTCACCTCGAGCTTTTAAAGGTCTTCAGTGTGAACTTTTAAAAAAATCTTGGCTACGAGCTTTTAAGGATCTTTACGCGTGTTTTTAAAGGTCTTCGCCACAAATTTTAAAGGTCTTCATCGCAGACTTTTATGGGCTTCAAAATCTTAAAGGTCTTCATCGCGTGCTTTTAAAGGTCTTCACCAGAACTTTTAAAGGTCTTCATTTTGAACTTTTAAGTTCTTGACCACGAGCTTTTAAGGATCCTCGCACGAACTTTTATGGGTCTTCCCCGCAAATTTTAAAGGTATTCGTCGCAAAATTTTAAAGGTCTGCATCGCGTACTTTTTAAGTATTCATCGCAAACTTTTAAAGGCCTTCGCTGTGAACTTTTAAAAATCTTGACAACGAGATTTTAAGGATCTTTACGCGAACTTTTATGGGTCATCGCCACAAATTTTAAAGCTCTTCATCGCAAACTTTTTTTGTTTGCCAACGCAATTTTAAAGGTCTTCGCCTCGAACTTTAAAGTACTTTTAGTTTGACGAAGTTATTAATCTATATTCTATATTATTATAAAAGCATGAAGCCCTTAACATAAAAGTTGAATTACTAAAATGCCCTTCTTAACAACCTAACTACCTACTTATGAATTAAAAATAAAAAACGCTAGGCTTAACATCTGAAAGACCTAAACCCACCGTTTCAAATTGGATACGTTGTTCTGGAAGAGAGGTGAGATGTATTCCTTGAGAAAAGTTCCATTCACTTAAAGTGCTGTCAGTGATTCCAATCTGGACTTCCATACCTTAAGGGACACACCCGACTGTTATGACTCATCAACAAATTTCAGAAAATTTGTTAATTCATCTTTGACAGGTATTCTTCTCTTACTCTATGTCTTTTCATTAAATTGTGCATGCATTGAGTCGAGAATGTTTAATTCACAAACGATGTTAAAGTTCGAAAAATGAATGATTAAAGTATTAACAGAACTTTTTTTTTTTATGTATTTGAGTTCAGCGATCATTAAATTTTAAGAAATGAGGAAAGGAAACTACCGATGCATTTGTTCTCTCTATTCTTGATACCCTACTAATATCGCATAGTCTAGAATTATTGCTCATGTATTTTTGAAATGATAATTGTTTAAGATAAGTCATATATTGAGGATGGTTGTCGCGATTTTAATTTAACTCCACCTTATTGGTTTATTACTTATGTAGTCTGCATGAGACTTGGTTGTTGTGTTTAAGATCTTAAAAAAGTGAAGAAGAAATGGTTCATTGGGTTGAGTCTTGTGCTGATTTAGGTGTTGTGACACAACAATATTAATGAAACAAGCAAAAATGGAAAATCAATAAAGGGAGAAAATTAATTTAGACATTTTTATAATATAAATTTGCAAAAAATACAACTTAAGTATTTCAAATTTAGACATTTAATCTCGAAATAATATGGATCTTACATAATATCCTTAACTAAGTTAATTAAAATAATTGAATTCAAAGGTAAAATTAAAAACAAAGAACTTCTATGTGTTGAATTTAATTAGATTAGAATTAAATGAGCAGCTTCTGTGGTTTGTTTTCTGTTCTGTAGCCTGTATTCCTTTCTAAATATTACCAATTTACTATTCTTATTTTTTAATAGACAAAAATGAAAGTAAATTTAAAAGAAAAAGGAAAAAAAGTATAGATCTTAATTTCTTTTCGGAAGTACTTCTTGCTTTTTTGCGTTTTATTATCCACCGTACGTTAGTTCATGCATATGAAAATTGAATTCCTCACAAATGAGGGTAGATACCTGCACTACTCACAATGCTTTTAGGATGTAAATCAATCCTAAATTCTTTACACTTTATTGTATGATTCAAATATTAAAATGCACACTACATCTCTTTATTAACCAGTTTTTATAAATGCAAAGGATTATAATATATTAATATATTACAATATCGAATATTTTTTATCCATTTATTTAGAAGATAATGGTCGCAAAATTTTGATCGCACGGGTTTTCGAAAGTGGAGGTTGCTCCGAGAGGCAGAAAGGATCATTGTTTGGATTGTAAGTGGTAACTTCTGCAGTTTTTATATATATTATTAAACTGTGAATAATTTTTCATGCTTTGATTGCCTGAATAGTATTCACATTATTAATTAAGATGTGCTAAGTTAAAATTTTGCCTTTTGCAATGACATATGTAGAGTTGCTTATTTATTACGTTTTCTTAAACTCTATTCATGTCAATGATCATGATTGATAGTATGATGGCTAGAAGAATGGATAGAGTTGATGGAAGAGTATGCCCAATTTTATTCCTAAAAGTCCTAAGTTACGTGAAAATCCTAAGCTTTTGGTATAGTTAAATTTGTAATTTATAACAAAATCAAATATTTTTCAAGCATGTATGCTCTAACTATTTTTACTATACATATTCTGTAAAAAAAATGTCATAGAATACACGTGCATGTAGAGAATCTAGTTAAAAAAAAAAAAAGAGACAATAGAGTTAAAAAAAAAAGACAATAGAGTAAAAAAAAAGCACAAGAAAAGAAAAAAAAATTACCTTTGCTAGACTCAAAGTAATTTGCAAAAGCTAAAATTGGAATCAAAATTGGTACTAACAAAATGAAGGATGTGCGGTATTTATAGATAACAAAATGTGGCTGTCAAATAGTGACTTGTCGATGGGACGTTGCGACTTTGAAAAGGACTTGGACTGTTGAGGCGGCGACAGTTACTCTAATTAGAGTTGGAGTGGGATGGAATCCTTGCAAAGACAATAAGATGTCAATTGGAGTTCTTACCAATTCGTTGTCAACGCGTAATCCAATCCAAATGCAATGCAAATTCATTTCAATTTACGTGGTTTCCTTTATCCAAACATATAGGACTAGTGCAGGCTTTAAGTAATTGAAGCTTAGAATCTGTTAGCATATGCTCTCAACTTTAGCAGTGTATTAATTTACGGATACTTCAAGTCTAGCCTTCGAAATTAACAAAGTTAATGTCTTGACAAATCTTAAAGCAGGGGCTTTTGTAGACATATAAAATTTATGAAATTAAATTCGAAAATTAATTTGGACTATATTTTAAATTTAAGATATATTGGTCCAGATAAATATTATGGCTAATATAATTGGATTAATTATGTTAGTCCAATATATATAGATTAAATAAATAAGTCTTAATCCATTGGACTAGCCCATTTAATTGGGCTAAAGTGATGAGTCCACTTCATTAAGCCCAAGATGTCATCTTCCTAGAAGCCCAGTTTGGTGCCACGTGTCAAATGACGTGGTGCGCCAAGTCAAACGGAAGAGCCAATAGGATCATGCCACGTGTCAAAATGACAAGGCATGCCAAGTCACACTAAAAAGGCAATGAAATCGTGCCACGTGTGCAAGTGACATGTTCTGGCCAATCAAATGCGGCCATGTCGCACTTCAATTTGATTGGTCGGAAAGAGTTTGTTCTTATCACAACTCCTCCTTTCGAGCTCGTGGATCAACCGCTGCAAATTCCTCCACAAGCGAAGAACAAATCAAGTTCAAGCTCAAGAACGAAGAACAAATCAAGGTCAAGTTCAAGCAATCAAGCTCAAGCTTAAGAACAAGATGATCGTTCGTGGCAACAACTACATATTCAAGATCAAGCTCAAAGGCCCTTGAATTTATTTACTATTGGAAAGAAGAATCAGAGGATTCATAGAGATTGTATACTCAAATATTTAAAATAAAATACTACGATTGCTGCGATATTTTCCGGTCTTGATTTTATTTTCTTGACGCAGATTTATTGTTTACAGATACTTTTTTTTTTTTTTTGCGTACTTAGTCCATATGATACTAAAGTTACTTATTTAAACCAAATTCAAAATGTTGCAAATACGTACTTCCCCAAAAATTTTATATTCTTTTTGCAATTGTTACTCGGCAATCCTAAAGACGACAATAGATTTTAAACTCGTAGAGAAAAATTTAATTGTCTTGCATAGAATAGAATAAAACAAGGCAAGATAAATTGAATAAAATATGAATAAGATAATTTGGGATAAGGAGTAAAATTAGCTATCTACGATCTACACATAAATATTTTGGACCACAGGAAGTACTATTTATCCGAAAAAATAGGGAACAATTGATAAATAGTTACTTTTTCAGCCACCTTTTAAATTGTATTTACAAACTAGCCACTCATTTATGCAAAAATACAAGCTGGACAAAAATTACCCCTATCTAAAACACGTAAAAACTCCGGTAATCGATATCGAATTTTAAATTTTTTACAGGTGAAACTCCAGCATAATACACTGGAGATTGGAAAACTCTTTACATGTGAAATTTCAATAGAAATTCCACTTTGATGAACAACTCGGAAGATAGGTAGAGAAAAATATAGCATCAGCTCTACCAACCCAGTAGAGAAATACCTCAAAAACAAAAGTATGTCAATCTGATAGACTTCAGTGAACATCTTAACAAATAGGTAGAGTAATAGTAACATCAACTCTATCATTCGGTAAGAAAATTCTACAGAGCAAAAGTATGACAATCCGATATACTTCGATGAATAATTTAATCATGTAGAGAAACTCCCGAAGAACCATATGTGGTTTCGAAGTCATTTTTTAAATACCGGTAATTTTGGGATATTCAGCTAAGCCCAGCTCCCAAAAGCTCCTTTTGTGTCAGTCACCCTTACAGTCTAGGGGTGAAAATAGCACGGCTAGCCAATTTTCGGATTGTTAATTGAAAAATAGCCAGCGTTTGCAAAGTCATGGAAAAATAACTACTATTTTGCTGCAACACGAAAACTTCCAGCATAATATACTGGATATTGGTGCACCTGTGTATGAACTTCCAACATATTATGTTGGAACTCCATCACACGAAAAGTTCTAGCATAATATAGTGAAGATTAGAGCACTTGTGTATGAACTTCCAGCATATTATGCTGGAATATTTTCCGAAGAATTTCGAACAGTATTTTTGTTCAATTTTATCTTTACATCAAAAGTCGTTAACTTTTAATTACTTTTGAAACTGTAACTATTTTTCAATTACCGCTTGTAAATCTGTAAAAATAGCACGGTATAGCCAGTTTTCGGACTGGTCAATCAAAAATAGCCAGCGTTTACAAGTCAATGAAAAATAGCCACCGCTTTGCTGCAATAGAGACCGGTCCAGCATAATATACTGGAGTTCGGTGCACTTGTGTATGAACTCTAGCATATTATGCTGGACCGGTATACTTTGCTGGCTCCAGTATAATATACTGGAGACTGGAGCACTGGTGCTCCAAACTCCAGTATATTATACTGGACAATTATACTTGCTGGAACTCCAGTATATTATGCTGGAGTTCTAGTGTACTTATGCTGGAACTCCATCATATTATGCTGGAGTATTTTCCGGATTTTGAATAGTGCTTTCGCTCAGATTTATCTTTACATAAAAAGTGGCTAAATTTCGATTACTTTTGAAATTGAGCTATTTTTGAACGACCAATTGTAAATCTAACTATTTTTAAATTTCTCCCAGTAAATCTGGCTATTTTTGAATTCACCGGCTTTGGATCTCTACTATCGAGGCCCATTACAGTAATTGAACCCCAAAGGCCCGAGCAAATTGCCACAAACGGGTTAGAGTCGGGTCTCCAACTGGTTGATGATCAGCAACAATGGAAGAAGACGACGGAAGGAGAGAAGCTGCGATAGCATCAGCACCATCTCTACAGCCCAATTTTACCTCCAAAAAGGGTCTCAACCCTGCTCAAATTTCCAAGTTTCAAGTAATCCCTTTGTCCTTTGCATCACTTTTGTCAATTTTATCATACGATAAAATATCTTAATTGAACCGACCTTGTTGTTTGAAATCATAAACCTTAAAAATTAGCTCCATTCATTCTTCTTTTTTCTCTCTGAAAAAGTAGTAATTGCTGAATGTGGTGGGAAAACCAGGATTTTTCGTTGGTTGTTTTTCTAGATTATTCCTCACTTTATTCATTTATTTCCAGTTTTGAACTTGTGCTTTGCTAGGAAATTTGGTTGATGTTACTTTGGAAGTCTGTGATGCAGCAAGTAACCAAACTTTTATATCCTTAGAACTACATATACATTGTCTGAATACGTAGGACTAGAGGAAGTTGTAAATCTTGATATTGGAGGTCTCTTTTCTTGTATGAGAGGATGCAGAGCTAGCAGTGTCATTTGTTCGCTCTTTTATGTTGAACTATGCAATATAAACATTTGCTAACAGTAGTATCCAAAGCAAAATTGAAAAGGTTGAAATACATTGAGTTGTTATGCTGAAAACACTAGAATCAATAGAGGGGTGTTAAGTTGAAATACATTGAGTTGTCTGCCTCACTTCCTTTATGTAACATGTGGAATTAAGTACTTGCAAATGTTTTCAAATTATGAAGGGGAATTTCACTTGGAAAAGAAGATGTTCCATACGTTAAAATACATCGCACTATTTTGCTCAGAATGCTATAAGCGATTGTTGGATGCTTTTAAGGTTCTCAATGTTTATCCACATATATATTTTGATGTTCCAATTAATGGTCCCTTAAACATTTTCTCTAAGTCGTGGAATAAGGGTTATTGTTGTTTTGGGCCAATCGGTTGGATACATAGTTACGAGATGATAAAAGCGCTCTAAAAAGAAAAATACTGTCAACAACAACATTGGCCTCATTTGTTTTTTTAAGATTAAGACGTCTGAATTTGAATACATATCTGAATATAAAGAAGTGTATTAAGATTAAGACATCTGAATCTGAATACACATCTGAATATTAAGATGTGTATTAAGATCTTAATACTAAATGATTAAGACTGAAAATTAATAAACATAAAATTTTAATAAATTGGTAGTGATAGTGATTATGATTTAGGATGGTGGTGGTGGATGGTAATAGTTAATTATGGTGGGTGGTCGTTGTGGTTGTGATTGAGGAAGGTGATAGTGATTGGTGGTAGTTTATAATGGTGGACAGTGCCGGCTATGATTATTGATGGTAATGGGGTGGTTAGTTGTGGTAATTGAGGTGGGTGAGTGTGTGGTTATGGTTGAGGCTAATGGTGGTGGGGGTGATGGGTGGTGGTAGTGGTGGCGGCTATGGTTGAGGATGGCGGCAGCAGTTAGTAATGAATGTGTATGATAGCATCTTAATGAAATTAAGTCTTTGCTATAGATCTTAACCATACAGACCTATTCAGATCCATTAAGTGGTTGTGAAGTAAAAAAAACAAACACACTGATTAAGATCTAAATGGTTTAGATTCAGACTTTAAAAATAAGCACACTGATTAAGATCTAAATGGTTAAGATTCAGACTTTAAAAACAAACGCACGTAATGTTTGAGATCTGAATGATAAAGATTCAGACCTCCATGAAGTGCAAACAAATGAGGCCTGAATGAATGATCTGTCAGAGAGATTCAAAACTTGCTTGCCGAGCTTGGCGACAGGGATGGTAAGTTCTGTGTGAAATCATGCTATCGGATACTATTGAACCTATTGGAAGTTGAAAGAAACATTAGCCATGGAAAATGTAAAATATAGGTGTCTACAAATTTGTACTTCTGGTGCAGGAAAAACCTTGTAATTGAATTGGAAGACATTCTGGGTTTCTTCGACTCATTACACTGATAGGAGGCAACTCCAGACACTTTGTATACATTCAATACCTACTTGGTACTGTTTTATTATAAAACTTATTAAGAGAACTTGCTTGCTGAGCTACAGGTTAGGGACAACATCAATTAACCATATGGAAATTGGATATAGAGATGTGTGTGCATCGTTATTTTTTGTTCTTTCATCGTAGTATGAGTAGATAGATTTTAAATATCATAAGCGTTGGATTTGCCAGGAGTTGCACCGAAGACGCCTAAAAATAAAAGCAAGATCAAAGGTCAAGGATAAATCAAAAGGTGTGTTGTTTGATTCCTCCGCACTTTGTTTACATTTTCAACTATCTTTTTTCCTATTTGTTTTATTATTTTCTATTGACTGTGAATTCCTAGTTAACATTGTGATGAAGAGAAGTTTTCAGGAACTCTTGCTGAGGTGGGAAAGTACCATGGTAAAGATGTCAATGCCAAATGCAAGGAGGCAATGGGTGAAAAATCAATTAAAACAGCTGAAGATCCAAGAATTACATTGTCCATAAGCAGTTTGACGGACCTTTCATCATCACAAGAAGACAATTTAGTAGGACATTCACTGTCAATAAAGCGGCAGAAGTTGCATTGGGGGTATGATCTTTCAAAATGTTTGCTATTGTTACTTTTAGAGCAAACAATTGGATTTAATGCCAAAGCAAATTTAACAGTATGGTACCAGAAGTGTGGCATTTTGGTTGGTTATGTTTCGTTTCTTTTGCTTTTTGACTTTGTGTACTTTATGTTATTAATCGTGCATATTTGACCAACTGTAGGCTTGATACCAAGGAGAGATGGGAAAGGAAATCCAATATGTAGAGCCATCACCTTCTGGAGTTTGTAATGCTGCTACCATGCTAGATTGCTCCAAAATCCATTGGAGGCAGCGTCTATAATCTACCGGTCAAATATAATAGATATATATATTGTATGAATTAAGATGATTTCTGACTACATTATCTCCATTGTAAAAGCTTTGAAGTGTCAAGATGTATATTGATCTCTAGGTTTATGAGGAAATGGGAATTAAGCCTCGACTTGGGTGTAGATCAACCAATTTCTGCTAAATCGCTGTGATTCTTAAGGGCTTGAACATTTCACTTGTAAATGTGGATGTGTTTTACTTGTTAATCAATAATGCTTTTCTTGCAAAAAAAGAAAGAAAGAAAGAAGAGATCATATAATCTGAATATCCAGCTAACTGACTAGGAGTATGTTGTCTCCTCTTTATGTCATCAACGCCCAGTACCTTTTATGGTCTCAAACTGGTTTGTCTGGAACTGACGACCATCTTCTTAAACAACCTATATGGGTGTTTTTAATTTTCAGAACACTGGCGCATCTACACTGGGTTAGCATTTGATAGATTATCCAACATCGAGTGATCTAGTTATAGGGTGGAGTTCAATTCGTTATCTGGTATTTATTTAGTCATTTAGATCATTGACTGAGATTTCTTATTTAGCTGCGCCCGGGCTGCCCTTTAGTACACACCTTCTGTGGATTCAACTTCCGATGCAACATCCAACGATGGATCCAATTAAACTTCTTCGTCATGTATACATAATTTCAGCAACTAATCTCGCTAATACTGCATAACAATTACTGATTTCAGCTGCGGGTAGAAAGGTTTGAACACAGTGGAGTCCAGTATAATATTGCCGTCCCTCTGGTCAAAATAACTTATTTCAGGTAGGCAGTGAATGTCAGATGACATCTCATTTTTAACAGATCTAAGCTTCACTGAAGTAAGTAGTAAATAATCAAAGGCTGAAAAGACGTTTGGAGATGGCTTTGGAGACTTCTCATTTTGGAATAAAACTATCAAGCAACTTGCATTGTAGTTTTCTAAGGATTCCCTATTGCTGGCATCTGAAGATAATCATTTGTAGTATCTATCATCATCTTGCATACCTAAGCTTCACCGTACACAAATAATTAACGCTGAGAAAGTCTTGAGATAGATTCTGAAATACTCATTTATACGTGGATAATCTTTCATACCAGTTGCATGTTTGTTACAATGTCGCACCATTCTTGATGCCGAAGTACAAGAAAATCAAACAGACAGCTAAAGGGTAAGTGATACAACTCCAGTCTCGCAACAGACTTCCACTGGGGAGTATCTCTTCAAAATCTAGACCACTGGATGGCGGAAGCTGAAATTACTCAGCTGTTCATATGGTACCACTCATATTGCTGGACTTAACTCACGCTCTATGTCCTCCAGTGATCGCCCTTTTGTCTCTACGACATTACCGGCTATATACATGACAGCAAGAAGACAAACAGATGCAAATCCCAGGTACACCGTACTGATTCCAAATTTAGTTACAATGCTCAAGAAGTACAGGCCAATAAAGAAGTTTGATATCTGTTCAAGGAGAAAGATGAGTTGGCTGTTAGAGACAATAAGTAAACATGGAGTGAATGAACCTTCGACTTATCTTACAATGCTGCAAATACCACCACAATCAATTCCTACTTTTTCTGTTTTTCATATTTATCTTCCTACAGCTCATGCTGGGAAAATAACAATCAAAAGCAAAAGATACTTCTTAAACGAAAGAAGTAAACAATAACACTAAAAATCAAAGAGCCAAGGGACTACTGTGTTTGGTGCTTCAATAAAATGCATATTTCTCTAAGCACCCTGGGAATGTTATATTACTCGAGAGCATGGCATTGAGAAATATACTCAGAAGACATTTGAGCATACTTCTGTCAGCACACATTTCAGCTTATTGTGATGTTAGGACTTTGGCATAAAAGTTTGCTTCCAGCTAAATCACGGAACACCATAAATGATGTTTATAGCAGTTATAACCTTTTGTTTGTCAAAAAAAGAAAAAAGAAGACTCACCCAATGCATCCCCAAAGACAAAGCCACCGCTTTTGCCCTAATTCTGGAGGCAAATATCTCAGGAAGTAGAAGAGCAGGAACAGGACCAGCACCAAGTGAGAAGGACAACACGTAGCTGCAGGAAAAAAGGTAACAGGAAATATATAAACATTTCATTTGCATTCCTTATTAAAAACAAAAAATCATTTGCATTGACAATGGGAAAAAAAGGGCCAAATAACAGAAGAAATTGCTCCGGTGGAAAAAAGGAGGAGGAGTAATGATCTAACAGCAGGGAAGCACATGATACTTACAGGACAGTACCAAGAACAGCTAGTGTGCCAGAATATGGTGTCAGGACCTTCCAAGTGAAGGACAAGGAAAGCAACATCATTGATGCAGCCTGTGAAAGGAGAATATGATGAGAATCAGATAAGATGGATAGAACAAGATAAAGCTAAAATAGAATAAATCAGAAACGAGCCATATATCAGGAGGATAAAAGCGTCATGTCCCTCAGGCCTCAGCATATGCATGCATGGGTTGCTGCTAAAGAACCATCTTAGCATTGACAACTAGATGCAAAAAGAATGAGTTCAACTGCCAAGGATTGTTTAGGATAAGACCGTGCAAGTCTTAGGCAAGCTATCCCAGAGAGCTTCATGTTGGAATTTACTCTGCGGGATGCTTATAGTTATGGAATATTTCGAAGACCTCAAGTTTACCTTTATAAGACTAACTTCCCTTGTGATTTGGAATATTATACTCACTCCTTATTTTGATCTTTTCATAACAAAACTTGTTGAAATTATAAGATTTTTATATTTTTCATAAAGGTGCCCTTCTTGGATATTAATTATTGAATGGAAAATTTTCACAAATCCATCAAGGTAACATTTCTAATACTTACATTAATCATGGGTTGAGATATTATGTTCACTTCCTTATTCATAACGAAATTGAATTCAAATAATAACTTGTTATACATCCCGAAGTAGACCCATTTTTACCTTGATTATTAGGTGCTATATTTGTAATACAAAGCTCTATTCAATTTTAAATAAAAATCATTTATGCTATCTATATTGGAAAAACAGTACTATCTGTGTGCTAAAAAATAAATATAGATAAGAAACAAACTCGACAAGAAAATTTAAATAAGAATTAAGAGAGCCAAAAAGGAAAAAAAGAAAAAGAAAATTGTGCGATGCTTATCGCTTATTTAATTATATCACATTGAACTCAGTTCCTCATTTCCATAATGGACTGCCCAAAGTTCGTTCACGAGCAACAATAAGGCTTCCTCTAAGACGTGAAATGGCTATGGCATTCATAGAAATATGCAGGCGTCAAACCAATTATCAGTTGATATTATCCTAGAGGTGCGTCCCTTCCTGGACCCTGCGTGAATGCGGGATGCTTTGTGCACTAGGCTGCCCTTTTTTTTTTAGTTGATATTATCCTAAACTTTGGGGTAAAATCAAGTATAATAGAGTGGAGAAAAATGAAGATTTAAATCTGAAGGTATATAATCACTGGACCTTAGCTTCTAATGGTGTTCCATCTCACTTAAATGAAGCGGAGAAATCTGCATGGTGTGAACTTCCACACCCACAACCTATATTATAGGTTCATATACTTACAGTTTGTCTATTAATTGGGAGAATTACTCGCTTCTCCATTTTCAGTCAAGGATACACAAGGACATCTTTGGAATAATAGAAATATTCTATCATTTAAATCAATCTTGTTAAAGAAAAATCGAAATAAGGGAGGCTACTGTAAAATCTTAAACTACGAGGTAGGTTAAGGTCTCTGAAATTCTCTGTTATGGCTATGATTCTAAGTTTCACGTTATCATCTTAGAAGTCTAAGATTCGCAAGGATATGATTCCCAAGTTTTCACATTATCATCTTAGAAGTCTAAGACTCACAAAGAGAAATCAAATGCCATGACATTTGACATTTGGATTAGGAAACGGTTTGGTCCTGTATAAATTTGGTCTCCTTCTAAAGAAAACAATGTTTGTGTTAGGATTTTGCATTTGGTTTTGGAAGAACTGGTCGTGTGCTGTAAGAATTATTTTCTCAAAACACCAACTTAGCATTATGGTTTTATGGGGAAAAAAAACAATGGCTGATTTTTTCCAAATCAAAACAGTTATTTCCAAACAGGCCCAAGCAAAGTGGTCTAGATATCCCTCTAAGCAAGGATATAAGGTTTTTAGCCAAGAATATCAATTTTGATCATGAATATATAAACTGAGTTTTACATTTCTGTAGGTTCTTACAAACCATAACCAATAATAGAAAATGATTTAAAAAGTGATTTATTTATCACTTAAATTCAAACGATAAGATTCATCACTGTCTCTACTACGTAAATGAATTGCATCACACTATGACAGGGTATAACGTTGCTAGTGCTAGAGATAGTTAGAACTTCTGGAAGTACAAGGTCCTTCAACAAACAAAATTTTTGAATGTTCTGTTTCGATGAAGATTTTTCTGTTTTTTCATATGTAAATATGTGTGCGCGCGCCCATCCAAATGCTACCAAAATCTTTAAAGAGATTACATGTAATAATCAACTAAAAGTAAAGATATCACTCCTTAAAGGATTAACGCAGTTCAGTTCCAAGTAAGTTGTATTTTACTTTTGACATATAAACTCCATCAAGGACACAAAGTGACGTACCATTCCAGTAAAGCTTACGAGCAACAGACTCTTTCTTCCTTGTTTGTCCATCAAAGAGGATGCCACCATTGTCCCTGGATAAATATATACCTAATTAGAAAAATATATTCTATACTTAGTAACAGATGTTCTCGAAACTCTTGAGAAGAAGACTAACCAAAGACATTGGCTGCTCCAACCAGAGCACTGGCTGCTACATCAGATGAAATTCCAGCACTTCGGAACACTGCAGTGGAATAATAGACCACAGCATTTATCCCAGCGAACTGCTGGAACAAGAACAAAGCTGCACCAATGCTAACAACTGCAATGACGACAACAATTAGATCATTTTGGCGGTACAATTGTCTCATTTTGGTTATACAATATAGCACAGAAATATCAGGAGCTCAAAATATCAAATACATTTGGAACTACGGGACGAGTGACCATAGACTGATAATATCACGTTACGAACAAACTTAGGTGGAGAAATGTGTGCGCACAAGCATAAACTCAGGCTTTTATTGTCTGGAGAATAATTAAGTTGTCAGTAACAGTTCTCTTCCAACCAAGAAGATTATGAAGGTCACGAATTGAGGAAGACAACAGAATTTAAGGCCCATTATTCTACATATTTAGACCCAAACACTGCCCCTCCCTCCCCCAAAAAACAAAAAAGGCAAAGTTGATCGAGGAATAACAAGAAGAAAAGAAAAGGAGACACATACCAGACTAAAACCTATGCTTCAGTGATAATTAAGGTTTGGAACTTAAGCAAAATAACTGAAAGACACTTTTCTTTATTGCAGCAGAACAGAACTACACACCACTGTTTAAAAGTTCCTGACAATGGTGGCACAAGATAACAGCCAAAAGCCAAATGTTAACAATATGACAACATGTACAGAAATTTAAGTACGTTCTTAAACAATATGACAGGAAACTATTAGACCTAAGGATATAAAGAACTGAGGTTCAGACACTTAAACAGTCACGTATCATCAACATTATCTCCAATACTTATCGATCAAAGATATACCTTTCCAATAGCGGCTACTAAAAAGATCAAGCCACCCAGCATCTGGTTCTGAAGAACCCTGCGCAGAAGCTTCCAAATCACCCATAACCTCAGCAACTCTTTCTTTACCATATAGCCTTTTAATAGATGTCTCAGCTTCAGAAATTCTTCCTTGCTGCCAAATAAAAGTGAATAGTTTAGGTAAGATTATAAGTCTCCGACATAGATTTTAGCAGTAGAAAGGAAATCCATAACGAAGATTTCAAGCTAGAAAGAAAGATCTCATGAGAAAACCTGAAAGAGCCACCGAGGACTTTCTGGAGAAAATGCCATTCCTAACGCAAGTAAAACAGATGGAATAAGTGCTATACCAAACATTGTTCTCCACCTGACATATGAATTGGGAGACAAGTAACTTAATGGATTTAACATTAACCCAAAAATTTAATCATCAGAAGAACTGCAAAGGTTAGACAAATCCATGCTCGTTAGAGTTTCTAAAGTCTGGCAACTACTAGTTGTTGAACCTTATTCATTTGTAAACAAGGTAGATGCAAAAGATATCAGTTAGAAAGGCCAATAAGAAATAGTCAGTCATTCAACTGGCTGAGGAGAGATATATGGAAGTAGAATATCCAGTAAGGCCCAGAAATAAGTAAATAAATAAATAAGATTAACAGGTAATCCTGTTTCTGGTTTTGGTGATGCTGTTCTTTGTTTCATGGTTTCTTTTGATGGTACTGATCTATTGCCTCTTTTCGTCTTCTTGAGCCGAGGGTATTTCGGAAACAGCCTCTCGGGGTAAGGTCTGCGTACACACTACCTCCCCAGACCCCACTAGTGGGATTTAACTGGGCCGTTGTTGTTGTTGTTGTTGTAACAGGTAATCCTGTGGGGGGCTGCTTGCTCTGGCTTCAATTAGAAAAGTTAAAATTCGGAGGTACACAACTGGATTTTGGTGCTTCCAATAACATCCAAAATGGTTGTTTAGAGAAAATATTCCCTAAGCATGAACATTTTTGGCATCTGGGACATTCCAAAAAGATCGCTGCATGTCAAAACTACAGAAACAGAGTATTGCTCTCTGCTTTAGCACCAAAAGCTGGAGTATGGCACTGCTAATAGCAATTAGAACCATTGCTGATTAGAAGTAATCATTTTACTTCAAATTCTTTCTCAAGGAAAACCAAAAACAAGGCACAAAGAAATTCCCTGATAAAAAGATCATAAAATCAATGCAAGACCTACAAAGTTTGAAGTATTTGGGAAAAAATAGATAATAAATTGCATAAGTACTATAAATTTTAAAAACTTAGAAGGCTGCCACTAAGAATAGAAATACAGTAGTAACTGAACTAAAATTAATATGTATTTAAGTTGTAATATTATCAATAGAAGATTCATGACTATAAAGAATGAAAAATACATAAAGGTTAAAAATAACAGAAGATACATAAGCAGACTAGAGAATGAGGCACCAACGTGATAAATTCTGCCAACTAACCCAACTTTGATCTCAAACTTGTCTAGAATTAATTAAGACGCCTATTGGTTCTGGACTAATCAGGTCCAGATAGAATCATTCATGCCATCTTGTTGGAATTTTCTTCTGTCAAAATCTTTTGGAAGGCCTATGGATGACTTCATGTACCAATCATTTAAAAGTTGAAGTTTTCTGCTGTGAACATAAGTAATGAGAAATTACCACAAAGGATTTCCAGACAGAGGCAATCCAGCCACTAGTGCAACAAGGATTCCAATGCAAATGAATAGCTGATTGACAGTTCCAAGTGTGCCGCGAATTTCTGTAGGTGAAATCTAAGCACCAAAAGTTTGTCAGGATGCTAGGAAAACAAAAGTAAATCCATTGAAATAGTGTCAAAAAGGTGTAACTTTGAGTAAGATATACACCTCAGATATGTAAAGTGGCACAATAGCAGATGAGATACCAATGCCAATTCCAGTAAGTAAGCGACCAATGATCATAGCCTGCACACTCTGGGCAGTGGTACTGGAAGTTTTGACATCATATCAGATACTTCTATCAATGGTAATGATCAGACATTGTAGCTTTAACTATTAAGGTACATACCACAGAAACGCACCAACTGCAAGTGGAATCGCATCCAATACAAATGTCTTTGTTCGGCCAAATTTATCAGCCAGAGCTCCCCCAGTAAATGAACCAACAGTGGCGCCAGCAAGAACTGAGCTAACAATCCATCCTAATCAAAGCAATCAAATAAAAGTTTGGTACTCCTATATCTGAACAAGGCTTGCCAAATTAAACGTTGTCCTAACACAGCCAAAACATTAACTCTGTGACAGAAAGGCTTCATAAAGGAACTGGCCCTTTCCAGCAGCTCAGGAACCAGTAAAACAGGATAGTAGTCCATTGGAGCTATATTTCACATAAGAAAAACCATTCAATTAAAACTTGCCTTGTATAACAGTGTTCTCGACGATCCCAAGATCCTTAGCTAGGTATTCAAGGGCACCATTCACCACCCTGAACCAGAAAAATGACAGTTATCACTAAATAGCACAATAGAAACAGAGGTTACAAGTATAAACTGCAAGGCTTAGAATATACATGAACTAAAAATGCCTTGTTGGCTTGGAAAGTGTCTGAACTAAAAATGTTTGGTCCAGTCTAACCCAAAGATAGAGCAGACAGCCAACCAGAACTGAACCAATTCATCTATTTTTAGAATATCTAAGTATGGCGGTAGAAACACTCCCCTATCCCATTAGAATTTTTATCATTCAACTTCCCATCATTTGGATCAGTTGTTGGTATCAGGATCTATTTAAAGTTCAGAAAGTTGTTTGCCTCCCTTTTTGGGCCGCATTTGTTATTTATATAACATAAAACTTACAACTATACCTTAAAATTCATAAGTTCTAATTATATGAGGCGAGAAGAAAATTCAAAAAGTTGATAGGGAATGCAAACTACGAACAAAACTTTGAGTTCCGCTCACGAGAATACACAAATTTTTAGCTCATACAATCAAACAGCTGAAGTGGCAACCAAGACCAACTAAGCAAATATTGTGATTGCATTTTCTTTGGTTATGGTGTAGGTCCAAACCAGCATTCACAGTCTACTTCCAACCGGTGTGTAAAACAAACCAAACCTGTGGACACCCTTACCTTAATGGAGCGGCAACTATGATAACATATCTAAGGCAAAATAACAGTAAACGAATGCTCTTCAATCAATATAATGTCACCATACCCTAGGTGATACCCAAATAAAATTGCTCCCAGACAAGCTACACCCACATAGGGCAGTACTGATCCAGATGATTGCCCTTGAACTTTGAGAGGTGCTGCGTCCTCAATATCTCCTCCTGCCATGCACCATTAGACATGATTGTTAGCAAGTTTCATGGTACCATGCAGAACTTTTTTTTTTTCCATTCAAAGAGAGGCAGTCGGGTTGCAGCTTATTATTCCAATAAAATTCTTAGTACAACATACTCTGCTGATGCTTAATTCACATGGCAAAACAATGAGAAATATTCCTTTTTCCAAAATGAAACCTAAACACCAGTGGCGAAGCTAGAAATTTACTCAAGGTTATTCAATTTGAAAGAAGTAAAAAAATCCAGGCAAAGGGTGTTCAATATATGTTAAACGCCTCTAAATAAAATATTTAATCTATATACACGGTGCAATTTTTCGGCAAAGGGTGGTCAACTGACCACCCTTGTAACCATGTGGCTTCGCCACTGCTAAGCACAACCTACTCGAACAGAAAGCTCAGGTGGAAAAGTGAAGTTGAGGTTACAAAACCTACATGTTTTAGTTGTTTCAGGATATGAGATCCAAAACTAAGAAAAAGGTAAGAGAGAAAAGAAAGACGTTTCACTCGGTTCCCATCCCGGATGAGAAACTTAATGTTCTTTAACTATCTTCCCTGCATTATAACCATCCACCGGATATGGCATCTCCTACTCATAACCTGTGCATGCAACCAGTTAGGACTGCAACCCACCAATTTCTAAAGTTGACCATTCTCACCAAATTACAACTAACCCCTACCACCATACCAGTAGTACATCACCATAGCAACTGCAGGCCCAATTATTACCCAATTTTAGTCGGCCATCCTTGTCCCTTCACCAAAGCAGAAATGCGGTGATATACTGTTAGAGCAGGTTTCCACCTTATGTTTGCAACATAGCATAATTTAGTGCTCCTTCGCAGGTATAAGCAGAAACTGAGCTAATGTGGAGCAGTTCCACAAATGATCTGTAAGTGAAGACAGCAACAAACTGCCTCACAGTTTAATCCAATAGAGCTAATCCCTACAGTCCATATGAGACGCTGAGACAAGTTTTAACTAGACCATCATTGTGTCCCTAATCTCGTCAAGGAAGAAATCTACCACAATAAGTCTTACATGTCGGTGAACAGGGGCATACTCTACAAATGATACCAAAATATCATATTTTTATTACGCACAAGGACATTCAGAATTCCACACACAAACGGAGCAGAAAGTTGAGGAAGTGACTGCAAACAACAATCAACCGAAGCTATAATGTTGATTCAGTAAATAAATAAGAAAAGGAGACTTGTGACATGTACCAGAAGCTCGAACACGGTGTGATCTGGCCTTTGCCGATGAACTAAAGACACTTTGAACAGTTTTTCTAGCACGGCCAAGTTCGATCCCCATGGAAGCAGAGTCCATACTGACTCCAAAGCAACTACTTCTCTCCGGCATCCGGAGACTCGTAGAAGCTAATAAAGTATTCCTTTTCAAGTCACCAGAGCCTTGTAAAATCCTACGATTCTGAAGGCCAAAACCTATGTTGCCTTTGACTGTGAAATTTGCAGCTTGCATTTTTATGTTTACCTGCGGAGAAAACGTAGATATAACGGAAAAGTCAACAAAATAAACGGCAATAAACAAAGCAATACACAGGCGCCCATATTCCACTATCATTATCAGTCAAACAACGTTCATTTCATCGTCTACACTAAACAAGTAATTTTATCCAGTTCAAGCACGACAAATCAGAAATCAAACCAGATTTGAGATAATCTAAAGAGCTCGACGGTCGACAGTATGAAAAAACAATTAACGGAAATGGCATTGAGACTGATAATTGAAAAAGCAAACAACTGGAATTAGGATCAAATACAGTGGAAATATGCCGAGTGAAGAATTGAAGTTGATGATAGAAAGTGAAATCAAAGCAGCTTCTAGAGTTAGCTTGTGCGTCTGATCAAATTATATTTGTAAACTTGTAATTGAGACAAGAGTGGCTTTGGGAAGTCCGATTAGAATCGAGACCTCTGTGTGCTTACTGTAGTTATTAACAAGGAAGTTGGTGGAGAATTCACCTCTTTTTCTGTTATTCTCCTCTTTTTATTTATTCCCTTGAATTTTATTTTTATTCTTTAATTGCGAAGTGGTAGGCATTTTTATATTTCACAATTAGTGCAAAGTTCAGACAAAAATCCAGATTTAATATGGCTAGCAAATTTAAAATGTTGTTAAGATATCATAATTAAATTGTAGTATCAGTAGTTAAAAAATTATAGTAGAAGCTTTAAATAAAAATAATACCATTAAATATGGTATAAAATAAGGGTAAGGGGGATTAAAATGAAAAAAGAAGAAGAAGAAATTAGAAAGGGGGAGTTATGGATAGAATGCAGTTGGATTTCAGATTAGATTTCGGTTAGCGTTGGAGATGTCGCGGGCCGTGACGTGGACGGCGCTCTGTTCTCTCGGCAATGCTGATTCATCACACGTGAAATTTGGAAGTAAAACTGGCGCTACTATGACCGTCATGGGCCCGTGTCCAGCTTATGGGTCGGCCCACCCATATAGTGACTTCTGATTCAGGTAAAAAAGCACGGGCTAGTCAGTTTTCGAATTGGTAATTCAAAAATTATTAATGTTTGCAAAGTCACTGAAAAATAACCATTATTTTGTTGCAAAACGGAAAGTTCCAGCATAATATACTAGAGATCGGTGCACCTATGTATGAACTTTCAGCATATTATGCTGGAACTCCAACACGCGGAAAGTTCCTGCATACTGGATATTGGAACACCAGTATATGAAGTTCCAGCATAATATGCTGGAAGTTCATACACAGGTGCTCCAATCTCCAGTATATTATACTGGAGTTCCAGTATATTATACTGGAATTCCAATATAATCTTGGAGTATTTTTCGGATTTTGAAAAGTGTTTTTCGTTCAGATTTATCTTTACATGAAAAGTGACTAAATTTCGATTACTTTTGAAACTGTGACTATTTTTTAATAAATACTTGTAAATCTGGCTATTTTTTAATTTCTCCCCTAATTCAGCTCGATGGATTGCACACAAATAGCCGGACAGAATCATTATTTACTTTTTCTAGCTGATATATATTGATTATATATAGTTATACATATATTATATCTAATAAACTAGTCTCAGGATACGCGTGTTGCGCGTGAACCTGGACTCGTGGAATACGAGATTTCAAGAAAATCACATAACATTATTTAAAAATCATATTTGAGTTATATAATAAAAGTTAATGAAAAACTATAAAACTATGAAGCTGATGAATGTTGATTTTATTTAACTAACTCAATGAAGGATAATGCTCTGTCTGAAGTCGTCCAAATCCTAAATTTTAGTTATGCCTTAAATTAATTATTAATTGTAATTATGATTTATCTGACATTATATATAGTTATACATATATTATATCTAAATAACAAGTCTCAGGATACGGGTGTTGCGCATGAATCTGGACTCAAGGAATACGAGATTTCAAAAAAATCATATAACATTATTTAAAATTCATATTTGAGTTATATAATAAAAGTTAATGAAAAAACTATAAAATTATGAAGCTGATGAATGTTGATTTTATTTAACTAACTCAATGAAGGAAAATGCTCTGTCCTATTGAAGTCGTCAAAGTCCTAAATTTTTGCTATGCCTTAAATTAATTATTAATTGTAATTATGATTTATCTAAATTCTGACATGAAAAGCATTTATGAAGGGTAAGAAAATCTATAAACATTTTGTATTAGAATTTCGTGCTTTTATAATAGAGTGTATATATACATATATTGACAAATAGATATATCATACCCGTCTATGAAAAAAAAATTAATGCAAATATAGATCCTTAAATCACATTTTACTAAAATTACAATAACACTTAATTAGTTGAATTTATTGAAGGAATAACTGGTTAACATAGTTTAATTTATTGAAGGAATAATTAGTTTTTTAAAGAGTATCGAAACTTTAACTCTGTGGTAATAATTGACTTCACACAAATTAAGCCATAAAATTTTAGGTTATTAGGTAGCTTAAATATTATTCTTATTTTGTTAGTGTTATTCTAGAACTTGAAGGGTTATTTTATACTGTCAAAATATTCAAAATTAATATATAGTAAACATTTATTTTAATTATTTAAACAGATATTGCATTTAGTTAAATATCAATTGCTACTTCCACTGATTATTCTCATTTACGTCTCATATTGCTTGACATGATGTGCTTATGTGACACACGTAATAAAATTGCTGGATTGATTGTATTTTTAAGTTTTAATTAGATTAGCTTGTGTCTTGTAACCTATGATCATATTTATGTAATGTTACGTGAGAGAGTTGAATTTTTAGGAAGAAACATGCTTACAATGACAAGTCAATAGTTGTTTTACCCAAATTCAAATAAGGAATATATTTATATAAGTTAAATTTTACTTGACTTTAAATATTAGGACGTTTCTATACTCAAATAAGAAAAAACTTAGTAGTTAAATTTTATTTAGTTTCAAACTCCTAAATATTAGAAAAATAGGTAAATGACAATTTTGTTTAATATAAGATCTATTTTAAAGGGGTAAAAAAGGCGAACGACATTTCGGTAAGGTCATTCGTGCTTTTAATATATAATAATAATAATAATAATAATAATAATAATAATAATAATAATAATAATAATAATAATAATAATAATATAGTATAGATAGATAGATAGATATAGATAGATAGATATAGTATAGATATAGATATAGATAGATTATATATATTATATATTTTTTGATTATTTTTAATTTAAGAGATTAGGTGAACGACTATTTGAATTAATTATTTAAAAAAAAAAACTTGCTTTCAAGTGATATTTACGCCAATCAAAAAATACAAACCCAAATATCTTTTTTTCTTTAAAATCCAAAGAAGCATTTTTATTCGTATTCAACAAAATAATAGAGTTTGTGAGGGACTGAAACTAAATTCAGGAATCCCTATTATACTTTGAAGGATGGTATTAGATATCCTTGGCCAACTGAGAGATGTATAACAAGCCATTGGAAGATGAGTGTATGGGTCGAAATCTGACCACCAAGTGGTTATCATAAAACGAAGACAGTAGGAGGTCGATCCCGCCATGGTCGTGCCCACGAGGCATAATGGCGACGGGCACCACGGTCCCTGCCGGGGTCGAGCCGTTAGAAAGCTTATATCGTAGAATAAGCGTAATATCTGGGGCAAGTAATGAAGGACTCAGTCATAAGAAAGCACGCCGGTTAAAGACCATTGGATAAAAGGAAAAATTGTTAATATATATAGAGAGGCAGGAGACCATTATAGAGGGGCCAGATCTATCTACTACAGGGAGGATCATGATGACGGAACCAAGAACCAAAGGGATCTCTTAGCTAACAACAGCTCTCTCTCTTCTCCTCCCATGTTTTACAATTGTAGCATAAACCCGTCATAAATGTAAGCTTATCATTTCCACTTGATATGTAATAATCATCTGGAGAAATATTAAATCTATTTGTTCTTCTCCCATTTTTATATCCAATATATTTGGATCTAGAGTTAATTATGCTTGGCTAATATTTACCTTTCTCTATCTACTAAGTTGGTTTAATCAAAGGTTCTAACGATTTTTGGTAAAATAACTTGGTGCCGTTTGTGGGAATTTCTTAGCCAAATTTTTAGTTTCCTTTAGATCCAAAACCAGCGAAACATCGCTACCAGGCTGTCGTGGCCTCACCCTCTCAGCACTACCACCAAATTGAAAGAGTGGTAGGTAAGCCTCCGAGATGACCGCACCAACCTAAGTCAGGTTGCTGCATAAAGTAGAAGTTATAATCAATGTCTATGCAAAACCCACGTCTCACCTGTAACGACGGGTCTAGCACGACATATGCACGTCAGAAATGGGATCACGGTTGCCTGGAGTGACCGCAGCTCCATTTGACGTTTCCACCCTATTTTCACACTCCCCCACACACCATAGATGGTCTATGAACGAAGTGTGATATGTTTTCCTTGTTGTTTGTGCATATCAAACGAGATCGGATCGGGACTGATTTCAACACTTCAGCGAGTGAGGCGATCCCGACCCGTGAAAAGCCTAGGCGTTGTTAACGGCAAAGCCGAAAATGGTCGCCAAATCTAAAGCCATCATTTGAGCACCAGGCGGAGCGAGTAACCCAACAACGTCGCTCTTTCTTCCACTGACTTGTTGGGCGAGGTAACAGAATTTCATTTTCGGTTTATCTTCACTCTTTTGTTGGTTCAAACAGGAAGGCGAGCACCCGCACGGGCAAGCGAGCAAGGGACCACCGCCTCCAAAACACCCCTGAGATGGTTCCGTAGCATACCACCCTGCAAGTAATGACCGAGCAAAACCCCCCAAACCACAACATATCACTAATAATAGAAATGGCTCGGTACAGAACAACTATAAAGAAAAAACAAATAACCCTCCAATGGAAGCGAAATTAAGCAAACTGGGACTCACCCAGGAAGCGCACGGTATTCTCCAATGGAAGCAAAATTAAGCAAAATGGGACTCAAAGCAAAATTAAGCAAAGCGGGACCCACCCAAAGAACGCCCGATATTCTCCAGTAAAAACAAAGCCGAGTACACTGGGGATCACCCCGATGCACGCACAAACAGTACGGCGACGCATAAAGCTTTCCAAAAAATACATACGATAATGACACAACGGGTTAACATTTCGACATTCGCTCGAAATGACACCCATACGACCAACGGCCATTGCCAAAGGAAAAACTCAACTCCGCTCGAATTCTAATGGGTTAACATTTTTACATTCGCTCGAAATAACACCCCTATGGCCAACGACCATCACCAAAAGGAGAAATTCGAATCCGCTCGAATTCTAACGGGTTAACATTTCGACATTCGCTCGAAATAACACCCTTACGGCCAACGGCCATCGCCAAAAGGAGAAATTCGAATCCGCTCGAATTATAATAGGTTACAATTCGATCTCGCTCGAATTAACACCTTTACAACCACTGGCCATCATCGAATCAAATAGGTTACAATTCGATCTCGCTCGAATTAACACCTTTACAGCCACTGTCCACTGTCAAATCAAATAGGTTACAGTTCGATCTCGCTCGAATTAACACCTTTGCAGCCATTGGCCATTGTCTAAACAAGTAGGTTACAACTCGACCTCGCTCGAAATAGTACCTTCACGGACACCGGCCCCAGTAAAATAAAAGGAAAAGTCCGAAATCGTTCAAATATAAGTCAAAAGTCGACTTCGTCCAAAACAGCGACTCCAAATTCGAACTCATTCAAATAAAGCCAGAAATGGACCTCACTCAAAACGACGATTCCAAGTTCGACCCGGCTAAAGTACACATAAACATGTTGACTTCGCCTAAATCGGCAAGTCTGAACTTAATCCCACTCGAATGATTCAAACCGAAACTGACTTCGTTCCACGGGGCGGATCCAAATTCAACTTCGTCCAAATCAAGGATAATACCGCCAAGAGCGGCGAATCGGAAGCCGACCTCGCCCGGGTATGCAGATCCGAAGCTACTTTGCTCGGACTTATATAACGAGACCCTACTCAACCCGGTCAAGGACGAACTCCCAGATCGAAACTCATCATAAAAATAGTTCAAAGGTCTACGCCAAAACAAAAAAAAAATATAACAAACAAGGGGAAGAGAAAGAGAATCAAAAGATATACAAAGGTGAAACCACTGTTTATTTATTTATATATTCGCGCGCAACAACCGTGCCTTACAAAAGGCCGAAACAGGCCCCCCCCAAAAAAAGGAATAAAAGCGAACAAAATTTTTATAAGAGCCGCAACACTTCTTACTCGGCGTCATCACCGCTGCCCTCCCCATCTTCGTCTTCAGGCAACCCATCCTCGGTATCAACATCTTCGCTAGCCTCCGGTGTCGCAGGGTCATAGCCACAATTGACACGGCCTTCTCGCACCTTAGCACGAGCTTCTTCAAAGGCGGCCTAAAAAACATTGCCCGCCTCCCACAAACCCTTGAATATGTCCCGTTGGGCCTCGGCATGAACCCAAAGCTCATGCAAGTAGCGAGGAACAACGACAGAGGCGGATTCGACCTGGGCCAACAACTGCGCCCTCTCGGCCTCAAGCGCCACGACACGGTCCCCAAGGCTCGAGGCCTCCCGATCGATCTCACCAATGCGCTACTCGAGCCGCGCCTCCCTCAGCGTGGTCGTTGCCCTCTCGGATTCCTGCTTAGATTGGAGGACGCGGATAGTGTCCTTTAATGCCGCCACCCTTGCCAAAGCCGACGCCCGAGCATTTTCGACATTCTCCAACTCGGCTACTTTTCTCTCCAGCTCGGCTAACTTCCCTATCCACTCTGCGCTCAAAACTTCAACTCTGGCAGCATTCTGATCCAGTTCGGCTTGTAATGACGACACCTTCGCCTGAAGATGCTCGCACTCAGCAGCGGCCCCTTTTCCTAACTCGAGTTCTTCGTCCTTGACACGAAGCAGCTCCTCAAGCTCACTACACCTGCGAATGGACTGCATCAGCTCCTGATCCCGTTTTTCCAACTCCTTTCCAAGGGATCGGGTGCCAGTACCCGCCCTGAGCCGCTCATGCATCTCACGGCATCTATTACGATACCGCCAATACTTTTCAAGCATCGTCAGAAAAACATTGGCCCGAGTCTCGGCCCTGCGAGCACTCTCGATCTCGAGCATGTAAGACTGAAAACAAAGAAAAGAAGGTGATCGATAAGGGACAAGATCCAAAAAATAATGACAACAATAGAGAAAATACGAGGAGGAGCTCACCCTCAGGCCCATCTCGACCACTCCACGTGATAGTTCGGCATCACTGACGTCTTGAAGAGCTCCGCTTTCTGCGACCGAACATAGAAGATCAAACTGCAACATAAAGTCCACCATGTCTTGCAAAAGGTTGAGGTCCGATGGAATTTCGAGTATCCGAGAAGGACCTCCTGCCGTTACCACGGTTCGGGTCCCAACGTCGTCAGGATCAAGGTCGGATTCAGACTCGTAATCGTCAACCATGACGCTTTCCCTCTCTCCTCAGCCCAAGAAGAAGTGCGGGTCGGCCGGGATGACGAAGGGCCGCCCGTGACAGTATTGGCAGCCTCGGGACTCCGTCTCCCCACCACTTCGGTCTGTTGATCTCCCACAACCGGCGTAGCCTCTACGACTGGGCTGACATCACCGCCGACCTCAGGAGTCGTCAAGGAAAGGTCACCCCCGATGATGTTTCGATTTGAGGCGCCACTTCCAGGGCCACCCATCGTCTCTTAGACGGGGCCTCTCCACTACCAGCACAGGATGACTCGCCCTTGAGCGGACGATAGAAATCGAAGTCTCAGGTTGAGAAACGGCCGTCGCGCTTGCAGCTCCAGCCGCAGGTGCAGGTTAGCGGCTCTCAATGCAGGCCAGATAGCGGCCCTCGGCGCAGGACGGGCAGGAGGCATCGGTTGAAAGAATGCGAGTGGAGGAGCCCTCGTCCTTCGCGTTCTCCCTGCCAACAAAGAAAAACGATCATATAACGATAAGATCGAACCATAAGGCAAAGAGAACAATCTGACTCACTAGTGAGGGGTTTACGCCCATATTTCTCGTGGAAGGATGCCCACTCACGAATGCCCCTTGTATGAGGAAGAACTGCGCCCACCCACTCACGGATATCGTCAACTGGCGGGGGAGGTAATCTCTCGGCTACAAAAGGGAAAACAAGTCAGCAAAATCACCCGAAGGAGGACGATCGGCGACCGCCTTGGGAGAAAATCACAAAATAAACAGAGGAAAACTTACGAGCGAAGTCCCACGTCTCAGGGAACCCTGCCGGGTCCGCCACAAGGTGCTCTGTCCGCACGTAAAAATAGCTTTCGTAGAAGCGACGATTAGCCTTATCATCCATCTTCACCACTAAACTCTTTGTTCCTCGATGGCGCATATGGATCATCGTGCCCCGAAGAAATTGAGGGGCAAAAATATGAAGCATGTGCCCCAAAGTAATCCCTCGACCAGCGAGCTCTCTATACTTGATGAGCATGAGGAAGAGCTTGTACGCGTACGGTGAGAGCTGGGCCGGACACACCTCATAGAAGCGGCAGAAGTCTATCACTAGAGAGCGGAAAGGAAGCGTATATCCGACAACAAAGGGATACACATAAAATGCACAGTACCCTGGGTGGTTCAGATGTACGATGTCCGCCCCCGTCGCTGGTATCATGTCAATATGGTTTGGGATTCCCCACTTAGCCTTGAGCGCCCTAATCGCCGTTTCATCCATGGTGGAAGAGACAGGTTCCGGTTCATCTTCGGCAGGGGTGTTAAAGTCAGTCCATAATTTCCCCGGACGGGGCAGTATCTCATCCACAGTCGGAAACCTCTCATCTTCCGTCACCTCCGTTCCTTCTCCATGAAGGGGTACATCATTTTCCGGCACCGGAGCTTCGACGAATCTGTCAGTCTGGGAAGAGGTACCAGCCATTTAACTAGCTCGATCGGAATAGACAAAAAAGTGATGAAGATATAGAGAGGGTGGTCACGTCAAAATTCTGATGAAAGCAGAAGTACGAAATATGGAAGAAAGTGGAAGTTTGTGAAATTCCTCAGGTAAATCGAAAAGCGTAACAATCGAATGGTGGGTTCCCCCATATACAGGGACACAAATGCCCTGAGCGGAAAACCCGAGAGTCTCCAAAAAGCTAAAAGGGCACAAGAAATGATGCAATGCCTGGGAAACGTGTGTCATCATGACACATAACGGGCACTCATGGTATCCCGACTCGACGTGACGATACATCTCCGAACGGAAGTAACGGTCTGGTAAAGCCCTTAAAACATCACATTGCCACCTCGTCATAAGGACCCCGTCCACGCATAATGATCAGATTTCTCCAAATTCTTGAAACACATAGGGTCCGCCCATTGAGCTCGCCCAAAAGACGACCCCTAATAGGCGGAGGGACTAACTGTATGGGTCGAAATCTAACCACCAGGTGGTTATCATAAAACGAGACGGTAGGAGGTCGACCCCGCCATGGTCGTGCCCACGAGGCGTAATGGCGACGGGCACCACGGTCCCTGCTGGGGCCGTGCCGTTAGAAAGCTTATATCGCAGAATAAGTGTAATCTCTAGGGCAAGTAATGAAGGATCAGTCATGAGAAACCACGCCGGTCAAAGACCGTCGGATAAAAGGGAAAATTGTTAGTATATATAGAGGGGCAGGAAACCATTATAGAGGGGCTAGATCTGGCTACTACAGGGAGGATCATGATGACAGAACCAAGAACCAAAGGGACCTCTTAGCTAACAACAGCTCTCTCTCTTCTCCTTCCATGCTTTTACGATTGTAGCATAAACCCGTCATAAATGTAAGCTTATTATTTCCACTTGATATGTAATAATCATCTGAGGAAATATTAGATCTATTTGTTCTTCTCCAATTTTTATATCCAATATATTTGGATCTAAAGTTAATTATGTTTAGTTAAGATTTACCTTTCTCTATCTACTAAGTTGGTTTAATCAAAGGGTCTAACGATTTTTTGGTAAAACAATGAGTACATAGGTTATGAAATCATAATACACGAGGGTAAGCCAATCTATACAATAATATGCAGTCTAAGCCTTGTTCTTCTATCTTTTTGTTAAAACAAGTTGGCCACCATTGACATTTAACATTAAGGAGGTCAAGTTTTATAAAAAAAAATTCTAAAATAGAAGGAAAAAGTTCGCTGAGTTCTTTTGGACTAAAGAGAAGCCTAAGAAATGACGCCAAAAGTAACTACTCCATTAAACCCTCAATTAGGTCACTTCTAAGGACTGGAGGCTTCCGGAAAAAAAAGGAGTAGTAATGGAGGCCAAAAAGATTTATAACCTGTTTGGTCAAGCTTTTTTTTGGCCAAAAGTGTTTTTTTTTTTTTTTGTTGTCAAAAGCACTTTTGTCAAAAAATTGAGGTGTTTGGCCAAGCTTTTCGAAGGAAAAAAAGTGCTTTAGAGGAGAAGCAGAAGCAGAAAAAAGTAGCTTCTCTCCAAAAGCACTTTTGAGAAAAATACACTTAGAAGCAATTTTTTAAAGCTTGGCCAAACACTAATTGCTGCTCAGAAATGCTTTTCAAACTAATAGCCTGTTTGGCCAAGCTTCTTTTTGGCCAAAAGTGATTTTTTTTTTCCAAAAGCGCTTTTGGCAAAAAATTGAGGTGTTTGGCCAAGCTTTTAGAAGTATAAAAAGTGCTTTTGAGGAGAAGCAGAAGCAGTTTTGGAGAAGTAGAATAAAGTAGCTTCTCCAAAAGCACTTTTTTGAGAAGTACTTTTGAGAAAAATATACTTAAAAGCAGTTTTTTAAAGCTTGGCCAAACACTAATTGCTGTTCAGAAGTGCTTTTCAAACTAATTAGCCAACCACAAACTGCTTCTTACCAAAAGTACTTTTGAGAAAAGCACTTTTGGAAAAAAGTACTTCTCAAAATAAGCCGATTTTTGCAGCTTGGCCAAACGGGAATTATAGCCTGTTTGGCCAAGCTTCTTTTTGGCCAAAAGCACTTTTGGCCAAAAATTGAGGTGTTTGGCCAAGCTTTTGGAAGGAAAAAAGTGCTTTTGAGTAGAAGCAGAAGCAGTTTTGGAGAAGCAGAAAAAAGTAGCTTCTCTCCAAAAGCACTTTTTTGAGAAGCACTTTTGAGAAAAATACACTTAGAAGCAGTTTTTTAAAGCTTGGCCAAACACTAATTGCTGCTCAGAAGTGTTTTTCAAAAAACTAATTAGCCAAAACACAAAACCGCTTCTCACCAAAACGTAACTTTTGTAAAAAAAACCAAACTTCTCAAAATAAAGACTGATTTTTAGTCAACTTAGGTCCAAACGGGACGTATAGAATTACTGGCATATATGTCCAAGGAAAGTAGATCACTTTAGGAGTCAAGCCACAAAGCTATGTGCCACTTCTGCTAATTAATACTTATTTTAAAGTATAACTGTANAAGTGCTTTTGAGTAGAAGCAAAAGCAGTTTTGGAGAAGCAGAAAAAAGTAGCTTCTCTCCAAAAGCACTTTTTTGAGAAGCACTTTTGAGAAAAATACACTTAGAAGCAGTTTTTTAAAGCTTGGCCAAACACTAATTGTTGCTCAGAAGTGCTTTTTAAACTATAGTCAAACACAAACTACTTCTCACCAAAAGTACTTTTGAGAAAAGCGCTTTTAAAAAAAAGCACTTCTCAAAATAAACTGATTTTTGCAGCTTGGCCAAATGGGCTATTAGCCAAACACAAACTGCTTCTCACCAAAAGTACTTTTGAAAAAAAATATTTCTCAAAATAAGCTGATTTTTACAACTTGGCCAAACAGGCTATTAAATCTCTCACTTAGGGGTGAGCGCTCAGATTAGATATAAAAATTTTAGTTTGGATTTTTGGTTTTCGGATTGAGGAAATAATCCAAATTCAATCCAAATAATCTCGGATTAGAACGAATTTTTTAAGTTTCGTTTAGAATTAATCAGTTTAGATACTTTGGGTTTTCGGTTTTGAGCTTATAAGTTGACATGTTTCTTCTTTTTTACTAAAATGAATATCCAAATGAATTACTTATGTTAAATTGCCTCAAAAGTTCCTTATTGTCACCGCAATTATCCAAATAAAATATACAAGTAATGATATTATTATCAAGGAAATGCAACAGAGACATTAATATGGCCGATATGAAATAGCACTACTAAAACCATGTCCAAACAAAAAAATATCCTGACAGTAACTTAGTAATTAATACTAAATTTATGAGATAATATCTAATGGATAAGGAATTAGAACTTATTACTATTAGCATATGGATAATGAACTAAATTTAAAGTATAAAAATTTTGAATATCCAAAAATCTGAAGTACCAAATTCAATATCCAACCCGAAATTCAAAAATTATATCCATAATCCAAAAGTTCAAAAAATTCGGATTTCAAATTTGCCCGAACTATGCCCACCCCTACTCTCAACCTATCTCATTTTAGGCGACATTTACTAAGTTTGAAGTTTTTTTGAATAAACGTTTCCAGATACTTTTTGGAAAACAAATTAGAATTATTTTACAACAATTTAAGTAAATAAATACTGTTCACATAATAAAGAATCAACTTTTGACCAAAAAATAAATAAATATACATTCGATGCTTTTAAGTAACGTTTAATAATTATACATATCATATCCGTAAAATATCCGCTCTATCCAAAGAAAAGAAGGTTATGGTGGTGGCGGGCAACGTCACTCTGTAAACAAAGTTCAGCAGCCTCGAATCTTTTATTTCCCCCGTTTTCTTCGAATTTTCTGGAATAAAAACAACAACTTCTCTTTCCCCTCCTTCCTCTTCTACAGAATCCACCTGAGGTATGTTTAGAATTGATATGTTATTTTCTTCTTCCCCAACTTATGATTTTGATTTTCGATTCTACTACCTTTAATTGTACGTTTTATTTTCAAGGGCATCAGGTCAATGTTGCAAGCAGTATCTGTCCCAAAAAGTTGCTGTATATCATATTCAAGAATCCCTTCTTATCAAAAGCCTTTAGTTCCCACAAGGCTTAGAGTTTCAGCTTCACTCCCAGAGCCTAATGGGGTTAAAGTTGAGTACACTCCTTGGTTAATTGTCGGATTGGGAAATCCCGGTAACAAGTATCATGGCACTCGCCACAATGTAATTCCAAAGTTCAATTTGCTCTTTCACTGACATTGTTCTTTAAAGAATGCATTTTTCTTGTTTTTTGATTATGGGATTTTGTCAATTAGGTTGGTTTTGAAATGATTGATCGAGTTTCTCAAGAGGAGGGAATCGTATTAAACACAATACAGTCGAAGGCTTTGATAGGAATAGGTGATTATTCTATTTCTAGTTGCCTTAATGGGTGTTTCCCCCACCATTTGCAAGCGTTGACGGGTACTTGTTTATGTGTTTGGTACAGGTTCTATAGGGGAGGTACCTGTGGTCTTGGCAAAGCCTCAGGCCTACATGAATTTCAGTGGAGAATCGGTATGTATTCAGCTGCTTTGATGTTCAGCTTGTCAGTGCGACTACAAAATTTTCATAATCACTAGTTCTTTAAATAAGAATGCATTCAGTAGTATGGTGGGCATTTGGACAATTCAAATAGTTTTTCCTCGACGGATTAAGCATATACGTTCTCTACTGTTCCAATTGAAATGGGCATTTGCTAATATCAGCTGTTGTGTTTGCACGGTTGTCAAGAGGTTACTTTTAGTTTTCCTTCTTAGAATAAGAATATGATACGGATGTGGCTGTTATATTGTCACTGATGATAACAATTACTAATTGGTTGTGTCACCTTCGGTTTTTGATTAGGCTATCTCTGCCTTGTATACAGGTTCATTATGAAGTCTACTTATTAGACCAAATGTCTCTTCTTAAATCAGCTTCTACTTGCATTAAACGTTGTCACTTAAACTTGTGCATCTACCTCATAAATAATGTGGAAACACATATCAGGTTCTTTGATCAACTATCTAATTTCTTTAGTTCGAATGATTTGTTGGACCTTCATCTCCACTTAGCCAGCATCCATCTGCAATATATTGAACCCTGCATAGGGTAATTGATTGTGAATTTTTTTGCCTAAATCTGATGCATATTGCTGGATAAATTACGAAAAATATCCATGGATCAGAGTTGAATGTATTGTGTGAATAGCCACATTAAGGGTGAATTGTGAAAGGATTCACTCACTTTCTGATTTTTGACAGAAGTTCACAATTTTTTGGCCTCTATCATGCTAGCAAATGTTGTGTGGAAATGAGGTAGTGATGTAGAATAGACTATGAATTCAGACATATTTTCCAATTCTCAATTTACTGAACTTTGTCAGGCTTGTTGGTACATTGAAGTATCAGCCTTAGAATGGAAAAGAAAGCTGCTCTGTCAATACTTCGACTTGCTAAATATTATTCCACTACTAGCCCAAAGGCAGGGATTCTAGAGCAACTGAGTTTCTGCTTTCTCTTTGATTTTTTAATTTCTTTTGCCGTGTCTCGTCTCACATGTATACCTGACTAGAGTGCGACCAAGATTTGCTTATGCTGTCAATTCTTTTCCACACTTATTTTAGAGTGTTCGGCACTTTATGTTGTCTTGTTATGAGTTAGCCATTTAGATGACAGAACAAGGTTGAATATGGTCATTTCAGTTTCCAAACCAAGTTCCATCTCAAAAAAAAAAAAAAAAGTTCCAAGCCAAGTTTAAAATAATGTTGCTGATGGTTTATTATAATCTCATGTATGGTATGTGATATTATAGATGTCATGATAAAAGATTTCTGGTTGTTTACTTAGTTTGATCTCTGAAAGTCTCTCCCGATGTTTTCTCCTTCAGTTCTTTTCTTCTTCTTTCTCTTTTAGTTCTCATATTAAGGGTGCAATTTTCAAAACTTTTGTATCTTTTATGGTTCCCTCTTCTTATGAACAATACTCATAAATCAATTTTTGCTTTCTTTATTCCCTTGCTTTTTTTTGTTTGTTTCTTGACTGTTGAGTGACTGTGTCCTTTTTTTCCCTGGTGGGTGGGAGTGGTGGGGCTTATATCCCTCTTTGATAAATATGGGCCTAATCCAACCTCTCTTTTTTTTTTAATCTTAATAGGTCGGACCACTTGCTGCATATTATCAGGTGCCACTGCGTCACATCCTTCTGGTATGATTTTTGCAACTAATATTATGATATTGTTGTAGAAGATAATACTTTCTTCCCCACTTGAGAGTTGAGGGTGAATGTCACAGTGTATATGTGTGGTTCAAAATATTTATTTCCATCATTTGAAGTACATTTTTCGTACTCATCCTTGTAGGTTTATGATGAGATGAGCTTACCAAATGGTGTTCTGAGGGTTCAGCCTAAAGGAGGACATGGCCACCATAATGGGTATTGTCTTTTAGTAGTCAAATCTCTATGACATTGGCTTAAGATACTGTATTATGTGTAATATGAGAAGATTGATACTGTCTCTAATGCTTAAGTTTTTCAGGAACGAATTCAGTTACAAAAAATCATGTTTTATCGACTGTTCATTTTGCAGGGTGAAAAGCGTAATGGAGCATTTGGATGGTCGCCGAGAATTTCCACGATTTTGCATAGGTTTGTCCTGAGTGCTAATCATTTGTTTGTGAAACCATACTGACATATTTACCAATAGAATGCATGTTGTTATACTAATAAAAATTGCTTCTATAAATCCCAAGCTCAAAAGCATGTATTCAATGTATGTATGTAGGCATCGGAAATCCACCTGGAACTATGGACATGAAGGCATATCTTTTACAGAAATTTAGTGATACAGAGCGGAAACAGGTATTGAGCTTCTTGATACTTGTCAAAGGACTATTTATCTTATTTCATCTTGAAAAGCATTCCAATGAATGGGTCAAGTAGTCTGTTAAAATTCATTTTAATATGTGATTTCCTTATATTCTTTGTTTGTTCTGCAAAATGTATGTCTCTTCTTGTAAAATAGACATCAGAATAAGGTGGTGCTAGGCTAGGTATAGCTAAATATTTTTCTTCCTTGTGTGTATGCATATGAAGAATGACGAGGAACTGTCAGTTGGTTTATCCCTGCCCTTCATTACGTCGTCTGCCACTTTCCCTACTTATCCATGAGAAAATTAAACCTAAGCAAGAATAAAAATGTGAGATCATGTTATTCAGTAATGTTTTTCATGTTTCTCTTGTTGTACATGAGCAGGTGGATGCAGCACTTGATCAAGGAGTTGAGGCTGTCAGGACGGTAGTATTGGAAGGCTTTGGCAGTAGAATTTCACGATTTAATATAGGACAGAAATACAAGTATCACAAAGTTTGATGAAATGAATCTAGAATGAAGGTGTAAAAGACCACAAGATTTACTGATAACTTAAAGTCTAGTTAGTCGAGCGTTGCACTGGGAGTCCACTTAGAAAGTGTTTGGACTCTGAGTAATGCTTATAGTTTCATGCTGGCATGCAGCTTTTGTAAACACTTGTAGAATAAACTTATTTAAAAGTAAAAAAGATAGAATTTTTGTTTGTTCCCTCTTACGGTTGCAATTTTGTTATTGATCAGCATGTTAAAAATGTGCGGCTACAGGTTTTGTTATTTACTTTTCCCTTCTCTTAGAAGGATAGATGTTTTGACTATTGCATGAAAACTAGTAAGCTTGTGAAGCAGTAATCAAAATCTCTTGCTACTAAACTTGAGTTTGCATACTCTCATTTTGAGAATGCAGTCCTTATCATATGTGAGATAGTGTTGATATCGGTTGTGACTTGTGTAAAATATTGGTAATGAGTTTATATACATTGACTTACTTTCTCCATTTGAGGTTGAATGTTTATAAATTGACTTAGTAGTATATACTATGATGTCTAATGAGTAGTGACATAGACACTCTAGAGCAAGTTGTGTTATCTAACATCGCTTTGTACAAATTTTTTATTACATCATCTGAAATGATGCAAATATAAGTATTAATTTGAGACAAAAAATAATAGAATTTCACGTTAAAAATTTTCGGAGCTCTAAGAGGTAGAAGTTGACCTGTAATAATAAACTAATATTGCTCGTACAAAATCTTGTATATGACGCTGCGAGCCCGTTTGGACATAAGAATTTTTTCACTTTTTTTCTAAACCAGTATTTGGCCATAAAATTTTTAATTTTCACTTGAAGATGAATTTTGGAATTTTTTGAAAATTTGAAAACTAAAAAAAATTATTTTTCAAAATTATCACTCGGATCACTCACAAAACTTCAAAACAACCCAAAATTATATTCATGTCCAAACAAAACTCTAATTTTCAAATAACATTTTCCTTTTTTTTTTTTGAATTTTACAATTTTTATGTCCAAACGCCCACTAAAATTTTTCCTTTTCCGCAAAAAGGACCAGGAAAATATTGTAAGTTGGAATGAGGTAATTTTGGTTTATCCACGTGTGCAAATGAGAAATTGCCGTCCGATTTAGAAAATTCTTGCGAGAAGAAATGGTCCTTTTCTTTTAAACGGCAATGTCTCCGCATTTTCCTTGTAATTTCGCATAGGATACCAACGTTAATCTGGTAAATACTTACTCACACTGGGTGTTTACATCAAACGAATTTAACTCACTATGGTTAATTAATTTAATTAGATGAAAATGCATGTAATTTATCATGGTGAAATGATTGAAGTCCATATACAAGACACATGTCATATATCTATTGGTTTGGTGTAAACCCCGATGCGGGTAATTTTTTACCCGTTAATCCCCATGCTAACCCTTTGATTCATAGAATCCCAAAAATATCCCTAAACACAGGTCTTTCGGTTTAGTTAGACTTGGGACCCACCTTTTTCAATACGAACGTTAGAAACCAAAAGGGGGAGAAAAAGCATAAAAAAAAAACAGTAAACTCAGTCCTATTGGCTTCTTTAATTAGACCGTTGGAAACTCATAAATCTTTTGAAAAACAACAAAATTTTCATCAAATCCAACAACTCCCCTTAAACTCCAAACACAAAACTCCAGTGAGCATTAGCTCATTCATTCCTTCACATAACTATGGCAGGGACCAGTGAATCTCTGCTTCAAACTCAAACCCTTAATTCTCTTTACACCGCACTTGATCCAAAATCCCTTCTTCTCTCACAATTCTCAAATTCTGATCAACCCCAATTCCTTCAACTTACCACTGACTGTTTTCTCATGGAAAAGGGACCTCGTTACAAAGCTTATGCTGATCTTAGAGAAAAAAAGTTAAGAATAAAACATATGAAACAATCAATCCCTGAAGAAGAAGAAGAAGAAGAAGAAGAAAAAGATTACAACAATGAGTTGTTTGATCTAACCCCACCAAAGAAACAAGTCAAATTTCAAGGGAATTTTGTAACACCACCAAAAAGGACAAAAGGGTCATCTATTTTGACTCAATCAGTACCTGATTTTTCATCAGCATTTAGAAAAGAAAATAGAAAGCCACCTACTATGTTACCAACTTTGAAGGAGAAATCAGCAACTCCACCACCAGCTGGTTCAAAAAGTGGGAAATTTTATGGGGTTGTTGGGAATATTGGAGGTAGTAAATCAGTGAATTCAGGGGATAAGAGAAATGGGGGTTTAATGACTAGAAAAAGTTATGCAAATGTTGAGGAACTGAAGGGATTAGCTTCTGTTGCAAGAAGTGCTATTAATGGAGATAACAGAGTTGGAAGAAATAGCAGTAGAATTGCTGGTAAGACTATTCTTGGATATAGACAATTATAAGTCTCAAAAATCTGAAGATTTGGAGGAGAAAAAAAAAGGGAAGCAGTTGAGTTCTTTTTTCTTGGGGGGTTTTTCATTCTTTGATTTTTACATTTGGTTTGCTTTGAAAGATTGGTTTTTTGGTTTACTTTTTGTTTTTATAGAAGATTGATTGATTTTTCAATATTTGGCTCGGAGTTGTATAGAGCAATGGTGTGTGAATGAAATCGGAGTGAGGAGCTGTAACCTACTGGGAATTACAGAAAGTTCTTTGCTTATGTGTGTTCTTTGGTGAACAATTTAATATCTTAATAATAGTGATATTTTTTCAATGCTCAATCTATGGTGGTCAATTTATTCTGTTTCCAGCCCCTCCCAGAAAATTAAGGGGCAAAAATCCATTAAGATGCATATTTCCACAGCTTGTATACTAATTTTGAAAGCCAAACATAAGAGGTTTAATAATGGAAGTGCTTTCAAATTGTTCTTAAATGCTGTTTTTAATAAGTTACAAAAAGAAAAAGGGCAGCCTGGTGCACTAAGTTCCCGCTATGCGCGGGGTCCGAGGAAGGGCCGGACCACAAGGGTCTTCCCGTGACCTCCTGGTCACATGACAGCAACTTTACCAGTTACGAGGCTCCCCTTCATTTTTAATAAGTTAAATGTTTGTAAATCATTTCTCATTTTTGGCCTGTCATCCTGGTGCAAAAAGCAAGTATACAATCAGATGCAGAATCTATTGATTTGTACAAAATACTTTGCTTGAAATTATTGAAGCCAGAGTTACCACATGATAGGCTACAATTGCAAACTCTCATAAACAAAAGGAGCTACTACTAAGAGTTACATCTGAATTTAGCTAGAACAGTAGAGGTCTAAAACAACTTCATCTACTAATACTTGGAGAATATGCCTATCAACTTCAGCGCCACACTCAAATGCTTCAATGTCGAAATCTATCCATTTACCCAAAGAATGGCTCATATCCCATTCTATTAACTCGTCCGGGATCAAACCAACAAAATCTGTCCACACTTTGACCTCTTCAATAATATCAGCAATCAGAATCTCTTTAGTCATACTTGATGGTTGTTTGGTCCATGTTCTGAAACCAGAATTTGAGTATCGACCAAATGTCATGTCTAGGTACTCTATTACACAATCAAAAGCAAATCCTTTAAGCTGATTCATCTGTTTTGGGTCGTTACAGCCGAGCAGCTGACCAAAAGTCATCCATAAAAGACTTGATAGCATATCAAGTTCATTGATGAGGAAATGGCTCACAGAAAACCCATCGTCTACAGGTAGAGGTGTGGTTCCAAAACAAAGTTCAGCACTCAAAATGACCTCTTTTGCGTGACTGAGTTTGCTTCCTTTTAACTGATCAATCTTGCTTAGCACTCCAGAAATGTTGTTAACATGGTCTGTGATCAGTGCTCCACAACTCCTCCGGCTGAATAATGAGGTTGCACAATCCGAAAGATCTCTATCAGTTTCTAGGAAGAGTTGTTCATCATTGATAGAGTCCACAGATTCAGCAAGCAATTTGTCCTCTGTAGGTAAACAAGCACATATATTAGAAGCATGCATGAATGAAATCCAAGGTGTCTTTTTTTTTTTAAGAGAAAGAAAGAAAGAAAGAAAGTTTGCGAATAGTAAACTTTGAACGAGGGACCATACTTGAGCTACTATTGGGACTGCTGGAGAGGCAGCTGTCATTTGAAAAGCTAGCTTCAAGAACACATCCTGGACTACGGTGATCAATATCAAGTGAATTCCCAACTACATTGGTTGCCGAATCTGGTGTGGCCTGAGCAGAATTTCAAAAGCAATAAGAAGATTCAGATTAATATAATAGCAGTATAACTGAAGCAAGCGCATTTATGCATTTTTGTGGTACTTGAAAAGCAGCGAAAGAAGTTATTATTTCTGAGGGGGGAAATGGTGGATGATGAATAGTGAATAACTAAATCATTAGCATCCTGAAGTGCTATTTCCTGACTACTATTAGTATAGTTCCACGGTTGCCTGTGCTCTGCATTTATTAAGAAGCCAAAAGCAGTTGAATAGTGTGTGTAGAATGTGCACTTCATTTCTAATGGAAAACAAGAAAATGCATGAAAAGAATATGCTTCTATGCAACTAGTCAGGGAAAGTGAAGTATACATCTGATCCAATCAAATGGCACTTAAATCAAGCAAGATTATGGTTCTTTGTATGCATGAGCGCCATGAGTATACTAATTTGGTACATTCAATAGTAAGTGTTAATGCTAACAAGTACTCTCATAGGCAATGAACAGTTCAACCCACTCAGCTAAAGTTAAATTAGCCAGATCAATCAATCATGAAATTTAGAATGAAGTTACCAGTATGAAAGTCTATGCTCTATTTAAATGCAGAGTATTACTAGGCTTTGCTTGATTTAGTCTTTCTAATTTGTTATCTAACCATTGGCTTGTTCTGTGTGCTCTAATTCAATATATTATAAACCAAACAGAAGCGTTCTTCTTTAATAGAATGTACACTATAAGTAATATTGACTGCACTAGCACCAAGTATTGGTATAGTATAATATAATCACACAAAGGAAGAAAACCAGTTTCATCAAATGTATGATTAATTATCCACAAGCCCAAAGCTGTTTACCCTCTAGGAACCGTAGGTACTTATGTCGCACCAGCTTAAAAAAAAAAAAGGAAAATATATCATAAGAGATCATTCAGTATTTCATTTATTGCAACTTCAGGTAGTTAACATCAAAGCAATGCTAACCTGGAAATTCATGCAAGTATTTCTAGAGGACACACCAGCATAATCACACGAATCTTCTTTTCTGCTAGGTCTAAGAGGTAAACTATCCAGATGAAATTGTCTCTCTGCATTCAATGCAGTAATTAACTCCTGAAGGATCGTAGCAGTGCTTTTCTTACCCCCTTCTGCGAACTCTTCTTCACTAGTCAATTCCTTCAGCTTTTGCTCCAGAAGTGCTCCTAAAGTGTCCCCTTTCGAAGGTAAGGGTTTCTGCAAGCATGTTGTTTCATCATTTCCTTTAAAGAAGGATCTTCCTGGAGTAGCACCAAAACTTGAGCCATTTTGCGACTTCCTTTTTGTGACTTCTGCATGAATGTCAACCTTCTGATTCATTGCAGATTTAAATGTAAAGGAAACAACATTACGTCCCTCAGAACTATCATTGATTGCGGCACTCTCTCGCAAACATGGCAACTTCGGTTTAGTGGAATGCCGATCACCAGAACTAATCGGAAAAACATCCTTTCTACTTGTTTTGTCAGAGTAGGGACTCAATTCTCTGCCCAAACTCGCATTTCCATAAGTCGAACTTTCACCTTGTCTGGAAACATTCATTAATCGCTTCTTCCGCACCGGAGAGAGGGAATCACTTCTCCTTGAACAAGGTTTTCTTTCAGTTTCAAACTTGCAGCCGTCGGCTGTGGCTGGCATCCTCAATCGGGTAGTAGATGCACCTAACCTTCTGTTCTGTGCAACAAAACTTTTAGTATCATTCATAGATTCTGTAGCTGCTAAAACTCTGTTGCTCTGCAGACTACTTGGCTTAGACTTCATAAGACCTCTCTCTCTATTTTGAGATGTTTGATTTTGCTTCTGAATCTTATCCACATGAGTAACAGATGATACATCCTTCTTCACATTGCTCCTTTGGCGGGCGCCATGCATCCCTATTTGACTTCTGCTAATAGTTCTCTTGCCCAATATGAGTTCCGCACAGTAAGATACATCATCTATTTCTGGAGTGGCGTCTGAGGACGAACTCTCAGAAACTCTCTCGTGTTGATCCCTGCTGCCGATAATCGGCAACCTCGGCATATTTCTTCCTAGGCCTTCACAAGAAGGTTCAGAGTAACTACAGACAGGTGATGAAACATTTGGTGTACCATTCTTACTATGAAGCAAATAACCACAATTTTTACATGAAGGCACAGATGTACCCTTCAAAGTCTTTGAATCCACATAAGAATTAGAGCCTTCCACCAAATGGTGTGTTGCTAAATCTGCTTTGTCTTCCAAGGGAGAAAAATATTTAGGGTAAGTGAGAGCACATTTCGCCCTATTCTTTTGCAAACCCGGTTCCAATATCCTACTTGCAGCCCCAATCAACCTAGATGCATTTCTACCAGAAACATTTCTGGGACTTTTTACAGGAGAAACCAATTTAGGCTGATGTTTTCTTGGCCTTGACAATACAGTCTTCAACTGCAATGCTTCAGCACTAAATCTACTGACTGGGCGTCTTTCGCTCAGCCCTATCTTCTGAAGCTTTTGAGGCCTCAATTCGCGCTTTATTTCAGCCTTCTCAAAATTCATATCTTCTCTATCAGATCCGCCAGGCCGAGCACCAAGTTTCTCTGCCATATTGCTCCCAGTTTCAGAAGGTGAAGCCTTTTTCGGTGTACCACATTGTCCTGTAGGCATTGATTCCAAACCCATGAGCCTAGCAACCAAACTTGGAGCTTTCATTTCACGCTTGCTTTCACATTTGCTCATCCCATTGTTTTTTGTATTTGGAAAACCTCCACTGTTCTCATTAGCAATCTACATTGTTCATACAAGAACCAAAAAAACAATAAAAATATAAACTTTCTTGTCAGGCCTTACAACTAAGTCTACAAAAAGCAAAGCTAAATGTGGTAACAAATAGTTCATGAAATGAGTACCAAACGATGCTTTGGTTGCTTCTCATCCCCTCCAAACTTCTTTGAAGCTTGTTTCAACCGAGCTATAAAAATGCAACACAAACAAAAATATTACACCTATAGAATTACCCTCAAGAAAATAACCATTTTGCTTAAAAAATGAGTGGAAATTTAAGAGCTAACCTGGTGAGAGCAGTTTCTTTGGAAACAGCTTCTTTTTAGCAAATCTACGGTTCCAATCAAAGAGCTGAAAGAAAATGCCCACACAACCACCAGGCCTTTGAGGTTTTTTCTCAGTAATGGCCAAAGATGATGCTGTTATTGCTACACTATCACTCATTTCTCTAGCTGAACTAAAAAGTTATCACTCAAAATCCTCTCTTGAATTTCTAGCTGAATGTGATTTACCTACTTTGGCTTCCCAATAAGATTCTGTCTAAAACATTATCTAAATATTAATCGGAAATAACCCCTACTGGTCCCTCTGACCCCCCCACATCACTCAACCCTCCTTTGCTACACAACCACGTAAAAAAAAAAAAAAACTCACATTTTCATGCAAGAAACAGAGCAAAAACCCAACAAAAATTTCAGAAACAAGAAAATAGCAATGAACAGTAATACCCTGGATAGTGTTAAATGATAACCAACTTTTCACAAGAAACCACTCTAAAACAAAGAAACACAGAACAAGAAAATACAAACAGTAATACCCAGAATGTCTTTTACTTTCACGCAATGAGCTACTTTTCAAGAAAACAGCTAGAACTGACTATGAGACACTCTGGGAAGATTAAAAAGGAAAGAAAGACTGAATCTTGGATTGAAGATTCTCTTCTTATTTTTTGGGTTGGCAGTCAAAAAAGTAGAATCATATTCTACACTAGAGCACATGCTGAATCACGCAACCATAGAATAAAAATCTTTTCTTTAACCAATTGAGGAACCCCAGAAAGTGAAACCTTCTGTTCTTCTGAATAAAGCTGTGGTGGTGAAAACGGCTCTTCTACACTTTTTCACAGTGAAGAGCAGAGTGTAAGGGGAAATGGGACAAAGGTTGATGCGTAGGATAAGAAGAAATGGGACAAACTGAGCAACCCCACTCTCCACTGTAGGATTGGTCAACATGCAACATCTTCGTTCAATGTTTGGTATAAGAGAAATATACACGGTCTTCAGTATTTTGTTTATTTTAAAATTGTTAAAAATTACTTTTACTTTTTTAATAAAATCTTAAAAGTTGCTTCATGAACCCCGTGAATAGTTGTATGTGTAAAGACTCTTGAAAAGGTAATATGCTGACGCGCTTTTTTCCATATTTGATGTTCCTTAGCTAATGTATGGCTTTATCTTATAGCCTGTTTTGGGAGTTTTGGTCGAGCTTTTAAAATTAGTTTTTTTTAAAAAGTATTTTTTTTAAAAATAATTTGTGATTGACGAATTAATTTGAAAATATTTTTGAGCAATAATTAGTAGTTGACCAAACTTTAAAAATATATTTTTAAATTTATTTTTCTCAAAAGTATTTTTTAAGAAAATATTTTTGGACAGAAGCTATTTTTTTTCTTTTGCTTCTCAAAAGTTGCATATACTTCTCAAAAGCAGCTCAATGGTATTTGTGTCCTAAAGCTAAACCTTAAGAAAATATCTTAAATTATATAAATAAAATGTTACTATATATTTTATTTGATTTCTTTTTTGTTTTGTTTTGTAAAGATGGTGTATCAACCATTTTATATGTATCTTGACTATGCACTCGGCAACTTGCTAGCTCTTATCGTGGAATGTATCTAATAACTCTAGTCATCAAAGCTTCGACAATATTAACATTCATGGTTAACATGATATTTTTATAAGTTTCATCATTTAATGCTTTCAATTTTGCAAAATATATGTTAAATATAATCATACATTTAGAATAATTCAAATCTATTTTGATTTTTAAAGTGGCTTGATCTACTATTGGTAAGAAATATCAACTCTAAAAAATACTGCAAGAGACTTTATTTTTATTTTTATTTTAATCGTCGATAACGTCATCAAATAGTTCTTTTTTACCTAGTGCATATTTATTATGAAATTCAAGTATTTACTTAACTAACTTGAGCTCTATCTCATTCAAAAGTATATATAAATCTAGTTTTATTTAATAATAATAATTTTTTTTATATATAAAATACTAAATGATATTCATAAAAGCAATTGCTTTAGTGCCTCCCCTAGAGCCGACACTGTTGCTTCTAATCAAAAATAATTTTTTCATTCTAATTTGGCCAAATACTTTAATTTTTAAAAAAAGGCACGTTTGGAAAAAAAATACTTTTTACCAAAAAGAAGTTTGTTAAACAGGTTATTAGTCACTATAAAAGAGATTATTATCAGCTTTTAATATTCAAACATATCACCGTATATCCCACGCAGCTTCTTGTATGGACTGTGTTTTTATACTTAAAAACTTACATACAGTCAAGCCTAGTATATTTGTTCACTTTGTAAATATTGGAGAAAAAACTGAACCTCGGATATTGGAAGATTCTTCTTATCTTATTACCGTCAAGCATATATTTTCCTTTCTTTTTCTTTTTCATGAGTACAGTACCGTCGAGTCTACGTCTGTCTGCTATACTCTGCTGTCGTGACATGGAGGTTGGAGACGTAGAATTTGAATAAATGTATAACGTCATCCTACGCGCTAAATAAACTGTGTATCACACTCTCCTTTGTATCAATAAGGCAAGGACCACATGGTAGTTCAATGTAGCGAGTGTGGTTGTAGTTGGTACTCGAGAGTTGGTGAAAAAATTGACCTAGGGTAAATTACCGACACGTGAATATTCAAGTACCGGCAATGATTTACCGGACCAAGGTTATTGCTTCTCGTTCTACAATGTTGTTGTCCAATATCCTATTTATGACACTAATTAAAGTCGTAAGTTAATGGAAAACTAAGAAAATCACCTTTTGGGTCCCTAGTATGATTAGATTCCCACTAAATGTTTGTAAATAGGAGTAGCTCTTTGTGTCTATAAATATCGACACTAATTAGGATCAGTGGCGAAATTAGAAATTTCATTTAAGATGTTCAAACTTGAAATAAGTAAAAAAAATTCCCAGATAAATGATATTCAATATATGTTACATACATTAAAATTTAATATTTTACCTATACATACAATATAATTTTTCGACAAAGGATGGTCAGTTGATCGCCCTTAGGACTATGTACCTTCGCACCTGATTAGGACATTAAGTAACTATTTGTCTAGATAGTTAATAAAATTACTCTGTTTTCTTCGTGATTATAACTTGACTGACGAGGACCCAAGGAATTTGCCAACTAAGAAGGAAAAAGACGAAAGTAAAGAAAATGGTTTGATTGAACCTGAAAGGTATTCATAACTAGTCAACTTGCACTCACAAACGTCAAGTTATTTCCATAATTTATAGTTTGTTTGGCCAAGTCAGAGAAATCGACTTATTTTGAGAAGTGTTTTTTTTAAAAGTACTTTTGAAGACAAACAATTTATGTTTGGCTAATTACTATGAAAAACACTTTTGAACAATAATTTGTGTTTGGCCAAATTTTTCAGAAAGTGCTTTTAAGTATCAAATTACGAATAAGGACATAAATAGATTTACTTCACTTAATATTATAAGCAAATAATTAATCTCAAAAGTTTGTTATTACATGCAATAATTAAATCTTTCATTTTATTTAAGTAAAATATGAAAATAAAAATTAAAAAGTACTTAATTTTTTTAATATAAGTTAAACATATTAAAAATCATTCAACAAATATAAAAGTATTCACCGTTAAAGTCACTATATATTAGAAAGCTATCCTAAAAATAAGAAGAAATATTTACATTAATATCCTAAGTATTAGGTTTAACAGTTATTTTGGTATATACTATATTTTGTTAAGGGCATTTTTGGTAAGAAGAAAAGTCAAAATTGCTTCTGCTTCTGCTTTTGGGAAGAAGCTACTTTTTTCTGTTTCTCAGAAACTGCTTCTCCTTCTTCCCAGAAGCATTTTTTTTCCTCAAAAAAGCTTGGCCAAACACCTCAAGTTAAGAAAAAAAAGTACTTATGAAAAAAAAAAAACACTTTTAACCTCTTGAGAAGCATGGCCAAACAGACTACTATTCTGTGAGAAATTGAGAAAAAGAACTCGGTTTGCTCTAAAATGAGTTATATCATCAAGAAATAGTACCACTCCAACTAGTTCTTATCCGGAAATTGTACACGTTCCATTGAAATATGGAGGATAACGTCTGAAAAATACGGATCAAAATCAAAAAATGTATAGAAATAATATAGATCATGATTCAAAGAAAAGTTTATACTCCCAAAAAAATAAGGGATAATTTCACATAAATACAACTCACACATCTGACTTGCAACATAATAGCCCAGTCAGAACTTTACAAATCTGTAGCCCAAAAATAATCGGCTAATATTTGAAAAAAGAGTATTTTCTAGCTTTTTTATTCGGCAACCGAGTTTAATCAGGACAATTATCTTATTTAGATGAAGTCATGAGATTTTCTAATTCTTCCGTCATATAATTTTGATATTTCTCCCCCAATTTGTCTTTACTACTGCAAGTTGTCCCCCAAATTTTCGCTGATTCTACTTATATGGTAAAATTTAGAAACAATTGCTGCAAGTTCGTGATTTGGCGGAGAATCAACAAGGAAAGTAGATTTATACATGAATTATTCCAGAAAAAGGAAGAAAACATGAAAAAAAATTAATTTGATTATACATATGCAGTACATGTATAATGATGTATAACTATGTATAAACTTGTATATGGAATGTATAATAATGTATATCAAAAGAATAAGAGAAAGAGAAGAAGAAGATAAGTGATGTTATGAACATGTATGCACATTTATATATAATTATATATATTTATACACAATTATACAATAATGTATAAGTGTGTATAAATAGTGGTTATACAATATTTATACCAGAACACATCTTATGTTCAATATTACACCTCTATTTCAGTATCAAAATATCAAAAGAGAGTTTTTCAGTAGGAAGTTAGATCTGAAAATTAAAGAGGATAGAAGATGGAGATGGAATTATTTTATAAAAGAAGATAAAACTGAAACATCATCTGAAGAACTTGAAAATTGTCTGAATACAACACAAGACCTCTTTTTCATTCTCCGATGACTTCACTGACTTCATCGTCGACCTATTTACCTTGAAAATTGAAGGAAAAAAATGGAGGATGTCTGCAACTCTTCAACCTCTTTCCAGCAATTTGAGAAGAAACAAAAAATTATTAATGGAGGATAAACGCATTTTGTCTTAAAAAAATTCACATTGCACAAAAAAAAAAAAGAAGAAGAGAGGACTCCAAATAGAAATAGCGATTTAGTCTCCTTGAGGAGATGTTTATTACAGTAATGGGAAAGGGCCTTCGTGTTAGATTGAATGAGAGAATGACTGCTGCAGTTAAAAGAGGAAGAAGCATATGCATATAGGTTTTGGTGAAAATTTGAAGAAAGAAAAAAGAAGGATTCTAGGTTAACCGATGAAAATGGGCTATGCATTATCTGCAAAATGGGCTATGCCGGGTAAAGTTCCAAAACATGGGCTATTTTTGGTTCTGAAATTGGGCCGACTGACATAGGATGTAATTCTGTCAAAAAATAAGTAATTCATATAAAATTAGACGGATGGAATATTAAATAATCGATTTTCTGAATTTCTGGTGAATCCCTCTCTATCCTAGTTCGGATATTATTGCTATTCAACTTCTAATATATAGGATTTTATGTATTTTTTTGGTAACTATAATTTTCATTAATCACCAAGAGCAATCGTTATAAATCAGCATAGTCATCCTCGACTTGCTACAATCCATACATAATCCTCTCTCTATAACTATACTATATGTAGTACATAAATCCTCAGAGAACTATCTTTGCCTGCTGGTCATTGTATTATTATTTTTGCCTTAGAAATGAAGCTGCTGGATCTTTGTCCTCACTCCCCCTTGTGCTCTAATGTTGCATATACATGCCACTTCCGTAACTATCTGTTTAACATTCCTTACTTGATCTTCAAACATTCTATTGTTCCTCTCTTTCCAAATCACGTAGCTATATTCTGCATACATCATCTTGAGTATCTTTGCCTTTTATGATTTACCTTTGGATTGGAAAAGCAGCCATGTAAACTGTATACGGTCAAAATTATATGCCTCCGATTTATAGGCTCGAGGGTCCGTCTTAGGCCCGAGTTCGGGTTCGAGACAGGTGGACCAGAATCGAGCTCAAAGACAGAGTGCAATGCCCGGAGATATGAGTACGAGGAATACCGGGGCCGAGTATGCTCGACCCCGAAAGCTAGATTCCTTCCACGTTCCTATGATCATGACGCAAATTCCGGAATAGGATTGTACGATTCCGTACTAGGCGGTTAGACAGCTGTACCAAGAATATTCCTTACTGTAAATAGAAATATTCCTTATTTAGGGTTCCCCTATTATATAAAGGGGACCCCCATCATTTGTAACGACACATAATCACTGAGAAAAGAATATAATCTCTACTTTTTGCCTAGTGTTCATCAACATTGTCCTTTAGCTCTACCGCTTTTGCTCTACTTTCTTACTTTATTGCTCTTAGCCCGTCTCGAGGTCACCATCTTGAGGTTACTACTGTCAAGTAATATTGGTTTGATTCACTTGTCTCTTTCACTTCTACTTCATATTTCTTGATTATTAATTGGTATTAAACTAAATCACATATCTTTAAAATCACAAATCAAATTTAATTGTTACTCGTATTTTCGAAGTAAACAGTTTGGCGCCCACCGTGGGGCTAAAGATAATAGTGATTGTTTCTTTACTGATTCTTATTACACGAGTTATTTTTATACTTTTTCTTGTCAAGAATTTTTGATTCTCAGGCTGAAACATGTCAAGCTCAGAGAATGCACCTGTTCATGACAACGAAGGTCTTGGCGAAAACAACAATTTAGGGGTCGGTGTACCACCGGTAAACCATGGGCAAGTGCCAAACATGGAACCAATTGATGTTAGTTCTCATATTTCTCTATAAACGGATTTAGGCATAGACCCCGGAGGGAGTGTATGTAGGGAAGCCCGACCTGGTGGCCAAGGAACTTAAGGCGTGGGTGATGGAGGAATCAGCCTCCAAGTGATATTCGAAATGTTGCAAGCTCAACAGATCGCCATTGCTCAACTTCAAAGTCAAAATAAGACTCCGAGTGTAGCTGAACATGAAAACAATCGACGTGCTGAGCCAACGCTAGAAAGGCCCGATGAAAGCAGCTCGGGGACTGACCCCACGATTATGAAGATGCTCAAAGAGCTCACTAATAGGATCGAGTCCGGAGAAAAGAAAATTGAAGATAACGATAAGAAGGTGGAGACTTATAACTCCCGTGTAGATCAGATACCGGGGGCACCTCCAGTTTTGAAAGGTTTAGATGCCAAAAGGTTCATACAAAAACTGTTCCCCCAAAGTGCGGCCCCGATGCCTATTCCTACAAAGTTTCGCATGCCCGATATACCCAAATATAACGGGACAACCGACCCTAACGAGCATATTACTTTATACACTTGCGGGATCAAAGGAAATGATTTGAATGACGCCGAGATTGAATCAGTCTTGTTGAAAAAGTTCGGAGAAACATTGTCGAAAGGAGCCATGATTTGGTACCACAATTTACCTCCTAACTCTATTGACTCATTTGCTATGTTAGCAGAAGCCTTCGTGAAAGCACATGCCGGGGCCATAAATGTGGCCACGAGGAAATCAGACATCTTCAAGATATAACAAAAGGATGAAGAGATGTTGAGGGAGTTCGTGTCCAGGTTTCAGATGGAAAGAATGGAATTACCATCAGTCTCCGATGACTTGGCAGTACAGGCCTGTCACGACCCCTACCCGATCGTGATGGCGTCCAATACAGTGCTAGGCAAGCCCGACCAATTCAACACTCTCAATCCCTCATATAGAGTTCATTACCAATTAACAGAGTTTAAATACTAAATTAACATGATTATAAATCTGTAACAGTAGATAAAATGTGCGAAAATCAAGAAATATCACTATAAATCCCACCGATCTGGTGTCACGAGTCAAGAGCCTCTAATACAGTCTGAGGAACAGCCTAAACAAAAGATAGTCTAAAATGCTGAAAGTAAAGAGGATAGAGGGAGAAATCGGGACTGCGGACGCCATGCAGCTACCTTGATGACTCCGGTGAGATCTGAATAGCAGCAATAACTCAATCTACGCCTCCGGAATACCTGTATCTGCACACATGGTGCAAGGAGCAAAGTGAGTACTCTGACTCAGTGAGTAATAGTAATAAATAATGACTGACGGAAAGAAATCTCATAAAAAGCACTAAGCAGTTCTATATCGAAGCAATAAGAACATTTAAACAACAACTGAATGAAGAAATCAAGTAAAAATCCTTTAAACCAGTACTCAACTCATTTATTCCTCACGATAACCGAAATCATAATTATATCGCTGCGGTGTGCAACCCGATTCATATAGTATACTGCTGCGGCGTGCAGCCCGATCCATATATATATATATATATATATATATATATATATATATATATATATATATACTGCTGCGGCGTGCAGCCCGATCCAATAATAATAGTCGACTGCGCTCACTGGGGGTGTGCAGACTCCGGAGGGGCTCCTACAGCCCAAGCGCTATACTACTGCGGCGTGCAGTCCGATCCATATGAATGTACTCCTGCGGCGCGCAGCCCGATCCAATAATATACTGCTGCGGCGCGCAGCCCGATCCATATAAATATATACTGCTGCGTCGTGCAGCCCGATCCATAACATATCAAATACCCTCACTATGGGGTTCTCATCCCCTCTCAGTCACTATAAACTTTGCCTCTCGGGCATACTAAGATAAGATAGGGATCCCAACCCACATATTACTCTCCTTTTGGTTTAGTTATTCCAAAGCCGGTTCATATTAGATTAAACAGTTAGAAACATGACTGAGGGTATGATTTTAACGAGTAAAGTGAGGTCAATCATGTACAATTACCCCTAAGGGTTCTAGAGGTCGGCACAAGGCCCCAAACATGGCAACTAGCCCAAGCTATAATGATATAATTTAAGTCTCAGTCAAAAATACCGTAGAATCATCAATCGGGATGGACCAGGTCCAAATCCCCAGCAGTAATGGACCCCACGCTCATCATGCAGCGTGTGTCTCACCTCAACATAGCACTACGTTGTGCAAATCCGGGGTTTCAAACCCTCAGGACATCATTTATAACCATTACTCACCTCAAGCCGGCCAAAATCCTAGCTCGCTATGCCCTTGCCTCGCAAATCAACCTCCTCGCACGTCGAATCTGGCCAAAACCACAACGAATACATTACAATAGGCTAAGGGAATATAACCCAATCGAAAAGACTCGAAAAACAATCGAAATTCACGAAGTTGGCAAAACCCGAGCCCCGGGCCCACTTCTCGAAAAATCAGAAAATTAACATCACCGGATTCCTTATCTCGCCACGAGTCTATACATATCAAATTTACCAAAATCGGAGTCCATTTGACCCCTCAAATTCCATTTTGAAATACCAAATTCCCAAGCCCTAGCTTTACCCTCTTTTGATGAATTTCCACAAATTTCCATGTTAATTCTACCATTAAATCATGTATTAAGGTCAAGGAACTCACCTCCAATCACACCTAGTCGAAATCCCCTTCAATTTCCGTCCAATAGCTCTCAAGGTTGCTAAAAAATGGAGGAAATGAGACTTGGTTCGCGGATGAAATGTCTAATAAAAACCTTCTGCCCAGGCTTATTTTCCTCTATGCGAACGCGAGGGCCCTCTCGCGTTCGCGATGAACAAAATCTGCTACTACCAAAAAAATACCCTTCGCGAACGCGGTTACACTCACGCGAACGCGAAGGTCTGAACCCCTAAGCCTACGCGAACGCGTCCCTACACTGCGAACGCGAAGAACATTCCCCCACTGGACCCCAGTCCTTATACGCGAACGCGTGTACCTTCATGCGAACGCGATGCTTGATCACCTTGCCTTCCGCGATCGCGAGGCCTCAAACGCGAACGCGAAGGTATAAACCCTGGCCCTCAAATTCCTTCTACGCGTTCGCGGCCCACTTTACGCGAACGCGATGGGCAAATACCTGCAACACTTCAGCTGGAAAAATCTGCAACTTTTGAAAGCTAGAATTGGTCCGCTTGACCATCCGAAACTCACCCGAGGCCCCCGGGACCTCAACCAAAAGCACCAACACATCCTATAACATCATTCAAACTTGTTCCAATCATCAAAACACATCTAACAACGCTAAAATCATCAATTCTCACCGAATTCAAGCCTAAGTTTCTCAAAAACTTCCGAAACACGCATTTGATCAAAAACCCGACCAAAACACCTCCGAATGACCTGAAATTTTGCACACACATCC